>NC_051163.1:58656221-58736512 GCF_013339745.2 Dermacentor silvarum | reverse complement strand
ATCCTGAGTGCTTACCGGTAACGGCGGCAAACCACTTCTTCCGCTAGCCGACGCTCACTCGTATCGCAGCCTTACTAGCGCGAGCAACGAGCGATATGTTAACAGCCCAGTGCGAAAAATAAGCGCACATCAATCTGTGCTCGGAAATGTAGCGCAAGCACGTAGCGAGCCGTGCCAATTCAATCAGAGGAAAAAAAGAGGTGAGCGTTCCTCGTGGTATAACACGTACGAAACGTATTAAACTACGAATTAGTCTAATAACAGTCAGGGTACATCTTGTAAACTTTAAAATGCTTATAACGCACGTTAACGTGACTAATATTATTGTAATAAATGCATTATTTTATAACTGCTTGTGCCTGTAATGCACTCGGTGCGACAAACAAGTGAAAGAAGGCACGACCATGCACCGACCGTATGATCACGTGAACCCCAGCTTGACGACCGCCCATGTTGCAACGCCCAAGGGATGATAGCCACCCAGAGTGCTCTAGGTAAACCAATGAAACTGGAGGCGTGCTGACGGACAAACTTCGTCTTTTTACCCTTAGTTCTTTCATCTTGGGGCGTCGCCAGAGCTCGTGAAGATCCCGAGTTTCGCCAACTCGGCGCCTGCTATCACCCCTGATCCATCATATTTATCAACCTCACATGATCTAGCACATGCATCCTCGAATTTGTCATCTTTGTGTTAAGCATAAATTTTAACCGGACATTGCCGTCTATTTGGCGCACAAGGCAATGATTGCACTCGTTTTGGTTAAATAAATCACTGCAAACTTCATTTTTGTGTGTTTGTCTACAGCCTGAACTACAAAAAAATTTCCAATGATATTTGGCATAGGTACAGCCATAGGTACACTGCCATAGGGTGTACGGCAAATGTGGGCACGTTCTTCATAAACACGTCACCAACGCCGCGCGCGTTTGGTGCGAACGCAAGCAAAACGCTGCCGCCATCGACAACAGTTGTGCGCGTTGTTTGTGTGACCGCACCCAACCGCTGTCAAACGCTGGCTACGTGACGAACGGCTAAACGCCGTTGTCGACACTGTTAGGGGCAACGTTACGGTGGCTAATGGGTAGGTGTCCGACCGAGCGTAGTTCACCACTTCTCCGCATCATGACGCAGAAGTGGCGCTGCGGACAGTATAACGGCTGAGCTGCGCGGAACATCGGCTGCGCTGTGTAGACGAGCAGCGTGTTGATAGTATCGCTGCCTCTGCTCTAGATGTGAGTACGCGCTATACATGCCGTTTTGAGCAGTGTAGCAAGGCCAGAATGGGGAATTTGTTACTGTCGTCTAAGAAGACACGATATGCTAAATTTTCTAGCTTGGCGATTGGTCACATTTATTGGTATAACTCGGCGCTTGCATTAAATACGTAGATGCATTTTTTCCATGCATAAACAATACTACAGTGTTATATACAGTATGTGGAAACGTGTTTACGTAATTTAGTTTATTGAGTTCTAATCTTTCAATTCGATAAATCCGCTATTGTGTTTATTGCTGCCCCAGTTACGGTATTTAAATTGTTACGAGAAGAATTGTGTTGGTAAGTGCATATGGTTCACTGTTTGTTGCAATAAAATAAGCAATACGTCATTGGCTAGATTCAGAATATATTTAAAATACAAGAAGCGCTCTCATAACCTCATCAGCAGACGCACCACATAAATAGCCTAGCACCAGCAAGGTTGCAACGTTGGTCCACCACATCATAACAATTATCACAGCACACGCCTCCGCTTCAGGTGATTCAATCCTCTTCTCCCTGTTCTTTCGCGCGCCGTGTTCTTGCCCTTGACAAGAAGTAAAGGCGTGTAATTGAAGAACTTCACAACATCGTTTGTGAGCTCTTTCTTGTGCCGCTCACAGCCGATCAAATTCGAGGATTCAGCTGCAGAAAGGATGCAATTAAGTCGGCGATACCGTTCCTTCGTAACTCATTTAAACTAAAGCATAGCTTGAAGGCGTCTTCGAGCGATGCTACCAGTTTTTTTTTAGTGCTTCAGAAGGGAGCAACAGTTCTGACCTACTCATTCTGTTAAATTCAGTTATGTCCCTGAGCAATCGCAACACTTGGTTCTTTGCAGGAACTTTCTTGCTACATAGCCTGCTATATAGAATATAAGCCTAGAGACACTTTTCTTTTCCCTGTAGCAGCGCAGCGGTGCTCAATGTCGCAGGCGCTTGGCACCTCATATGTGCGGCTTGCAATTTGCAATGTCGAGGAGCTCATCGACGTACGCCTTCCTGTGTCCGCGGCTTGCTCATTAACATCGCTGATACTGAGCAAGCTACTGAGCAGCCCGGGTGAACATTTCCGCTGTCAGACAGCGGAACATTTCCGCTCGCTGTCTTTGTCACAAATTAGAGCCTGAAGCCCGACTTCCAGTTCGGAGGGAAGCAGTAAGTCTCCTTGGTGGTCTTCTTTGGTGGAGCAATGCCGCCGCTAATCTCACCGGTCATTTTTCCGACCTGAAAATCCACATCGCTTAGGAACTTGCAAACAGTACGAGAGAGGCGGAGCTCTTCACCTTTGAAACTGACACGAACAGACGACATACAACTATTCCAATACGGGCTTTATTTTATTGCTCGCCGCCACCCCCTGTAGCAGACGACGCGCACTGCGGAACCGTTCTACTGACTGCAGCGCCATTTTGCGTCATGACGCGGAGAAGCGGTGAACTACCTCCAGACGCGCCGGTCGGCACACCTACCTAGAGTGACCTAGATATGGGAGAGCGTCCAAAGCACGGTGGAAGAATATTTAGGTGTTGACACTGCGCGCGAGCGAGCGTCCAGATTATGTTCGGCCGCGCGCGGGCGTACCGAGTAGCTCTGCGGCGAGCAGATAGATGGCGCCGCGGCCAGCGGTCCCAGCTTAGCGGCGCCGGCGGCTTGGCATTCCTCTGCCTCCGCAAATTTTCGTTCATAGTGGCGCCAGTAAAAGTCAAAGCGCGAAGGAAATTCGTTATTTCAGATTAAGGTGATAAATGTACCAGCTGAATGCTTTGCTAACATGAATGTATATTGTGCAGGGTGTGAATGACGTGAACACGGATCGATCGGGCAGCACTCAACGCCCACTCACATTCCGCTCGCGCGCACATTTTGTTGCGGCCGATCTAGTCATGCATACAAGCATAAAAAATTAAAGCGCAAGCCCGCGTGCTACCCCTCGATCAGAAGAAAATAGTGACTGCACCGGAAAATTCAACCTCAGAAAACCGTTCAAGCATCGTCACGCGAATTCAGTGTGGGCGCGATATAATTTAAGAAATGAAACGGTGCAAGCTTGCGATATGCAACGCACTAGAGCAAAGTGGGTGTTCATGGCTAGAACCTATGATGAGTAAGCACATAGCTATGCAAAGAAATCTTTCAAAGGATAATTTATCAAGCGGGACGAAGACAGGCGTTTTATCTTGGATTACAATATCACTAATACAGGTTACTTGTGAAATCTTTTTTATTTCAATTCCACTTAACATAGACTGTGTATATTATTCATTTGGCTTTCGTCGTTTGGGGAGCGAGTGACTCTTGCAGGATCTAAGAGGTGACTGTTTTTTTCTTAAATTGCATATGATAAGTGCCAATGTGAGCGTATTTGACAATGCATGCTACAGTGTCCACAAATGCACTTATACCCAGCACACAATAATCTCATAGACTTTTTATTTTTTATTTTGCAAAGACAGAATAATAAAAAAATGTGCATGAAGCCGTTCGATAATTTTAATAGGGATAGCCTTCCCAGAAGCTTACGCTCTCATACACTCCCACAATGCAAAAATGATGAATAAAAACATGCAAGCGTGTAATATACACCGCACGCGCATTATTATAAACAATCAGTATCCAGGATGGCACAAATTTGAAAATCAGGCACACATCTGCACAGAAAACAGTATTATACAGGGTGCACAAAGATTTAAAACATGTAATATCACGTAGCTGAACAGAACCAAGGTATGTTGCTTTCCGTCCCTTGGAGCTACTGAGATTATTTTTTACATTCGGCCTAATTACATGATTAGTCTTAATTATTAATCAACTTCTCAATATTATAATTATATTAAAGTTTCAATCAGAAAATTGGAGAGCAACATGACAGACTTCCGATACAGCTTTCTATTACTCAATACACGCTACGAGAAGTATTTTTCCGAGCGTGAAAGAAGCCCACGAATACACGCAAAGTGCCTCGAGGCAATTTTGAGTCTGTTCGCGGGTTTCTTTCCGCTCGGAAAACACTTTTATGTATCAGTCTTGAGCACCAGAAAGCTGTATCGGGAACTTTCATGTTGCTGTGCAATTCTCCGTTCACACTTTTTTATCTAATTATTGCATTAGAAAAGTTGATTAATCAGTTATGAAACTAATTATCTAATAAGGCGGAATGCAAAAAATAATCTGAGTATCTCCAAGAGGCGACAGACAACATTGCCTTGCTTCTGTCCAGCTATGTGACATTTTCATATTTTAAATCTTGGTGCAGATAGTTAAGACACCCAGTATATATCTTATACAAGCAGCAAAATTTGCACAGACTGTTGTGGCACACAGCAGTTTTGTGGCACACAGGAGTTCTCTCTTCCGCAGCGCCTTTCGAGGTTTATTTTACCGTGTGAGGTTCTTCGGAAATAAGGTGGGAACTGTATTTGCAGACAGAACAGGGCTCTTTGGCGCGTCAAGTAGCACCATTTTATCGAGCTCCGCGTAATATGCCGTCGATATCATATCCTCTGAAAAATGCTTGGTGTAGAATGGTCAGTAGGCATTAGAGTTCGGTCTGCCCTCAGATTTACATGGTGCCACTGCTCTAGACGACCGCTGTCGGACGGCGCTTTGAATAGAGGCACACGCTCCGCACAGGTTCGGTATCCAGAATTGCAGTTCGTGACGAAGCACTTTCTACCCATTTCAAACTCTCAGAAGGCCGCTTCAACCTTGGTCGAGGCCCGTGGCGACAATACACAAGCACAAGATGATGAAAGGCGCGTGAACAAAAAGTGTGCCTTCAAAACAGCACGGCCGCACATGCAAACACAAAGCGCACAAAGACAGCGAAGCACGCGCCTTCCCGCCGAGGCTGGGACCGCATACCGCAGCGCCCTCTACGACGCGCCGAACCAGCTGCAACCAAGCCGAACATAATCTGGACGCGAGCGAGCGGCGCTTTCGCGCGCGTTGGGGGGAGAGTGTCAGCACCTCTCCTTATTCTTACACCGTGGTCAAACGCCGCTCCGGCGAGGGCCTTTTTCTGTGAACTAGGGAGCCTACATGCAACGCCGTTTAAACGGCGTTGCATGTAGCTCCTACTGTGAACTGCCCAGCCGCGATGCTGCTGCTCCGGACCCGTGGGCTTCTCGCGCTCGCGAAGCGCATGGGAGCTAGGGTCGTCTGCTATACGCGCTGTAGTTTTTTGAGTTCGTTTTCCACGCAAAGCACTTAAACTCTATTTAACTTCAACAGTTGTGGTTCTGCATGGAGCTTACCCATCTTTGAGCGTTTCTTTGTGCTTGGGCAGCAAGATAATGCAAAAACTAACGTATTAAACTCATCAGCGCGGCCTAGCTCCGGTGCTACAGTTCGGAACGGAATCACGGTATAACTTCGCGTGCGTAGAAAGGCGCTAAATGATCCCGCGCAAGGAAAGAACGTAAAAAAAATAAACGTTATTCGCATGGGTACGCGGGCAATAGCACCATGCCTGCAAGAATAAGAGTAACGAAAAAATAAATTACTCGCCCAGTAAAGTGAAATACTTACGTGCGTGCAGTGACTGCTTCGCTCACCATTACGCGCTTTTCGCTCACGTCAGTAGTGGTTCACAGCTATATGCGTATGTATTTATTCGATTTTTTTTAGCCACGACAATATTTATTATGAAAAGAGCAGAGTGAGTAGGGTAAGGGAAGCAAGAGAAAGAGCAAGACGGCCCTAAGGCCGCAACATTGTTAGCTTATTTCGCTTCAAAGATTGCGTACACGAACATTCTTGCTGTACGCTATCTCTAAATACAAACTGCGCGCACGATGTACCTTAAGGTTCACGAAGCTTTTTTCAATTCAGACATTCGAAAGAAAAGCATTCGATCCAGCCATATAGCTAAACAATATATTTGTTTCTACATTGAAATGAATAGATAGCTACTACTGCCCTAGCCATTTACTAATTTGTTATGCAAAAGTTTATTACTGCAATGGCCTTGTTTTAATAATCCGTGAATTCTCTCTGAAATTACCAACATGTAACTTCTCATTATACCATAGTTATTGCGTAACGTGTGATTTTTTACGTAAACTAACAAGCATTCAAGTCGCGTGACGATGTTTGTGCTTGCATTATATTGAGTGGAATATCGTCTTGAATATACTGTCTTTGATGCACTACAAATATCGCTATTGATTCTACATATCCCTAAAATATTACCTTCAACAACAGCATAAAATGAAAAGTTTATATTCTAGTGATTTGTTGCCTCTTTGATTACGTAACTACAAGTACGTAGTTATTGATAAGTAAGAATGTTTGCTGTGTACGGACCAGCGAGCATACGCAATAAATTTCCTGAAGTTACTTTCATGTTAAAATTCGCTTAGTGTTGGCGCTCTTGCAACACAAGAAGGCGAAAGACGAGTTGCACATACGTAATCCATCATGTTCGCTTTCGACGCTTGCTCGTAATTATGAAATGAGGCATACGTATACAATGTTGCACTGTTAGCGTTTCATTCATTTGGTTGTCTTGTTTTTTGCCGCGTATATTTCTCGCGTACCCTTTACCTATACACGCCGTGGTATAACTTAGTGGCTGTGGTAGTTGTACTGCTAAGCTCGAGGACGCGGGTTCGATTCCCGGCCACGCAGCTTACGTTTCGATGGAGGCGAAATGCATAAAGCACCCGTGTACATAGATTTAGGTGCACGTTAAAGAACCCCAGGTGGTTGAAATTAACGGAGCCCTCCACTGCGGTATCTCTTATAGCCATATTGTGATTTTTGGGTGTAAAACCCCAGAGAGAGAGATCACCGCTGACCCAGCACCAGGTAAGTAAAAATTATCATTACTATTATTACCCTTTACCTGTGCTCTCACTTCTTCATGATATATGGGCAAGTTCGACACGTTGAGATCGAGATTGGCACTCAACGCGTTTTAGCGTCACACCTACAGCATCAGAGAGATTTCTGGCCGTCGTCATATGACCACAGGTCATATTGATATCGGTAATCGTGACGTGAGTGCAAGTATGTCAAGTTACTAATGCCATGACCCATCGGTCATCTAGTCGCAGATTTGTGCCTTTCCACACTATACTTTGGTGAACAAGTGAACGACCCGCGAGAGTAACGCGGTTTGTATTTATTTCGCTTCACAAGAGCCAGTTAAGGATTTCACCTTAATAAAACAACAACAGGATGCAGTCTCGAATGCATGAAATCGAATCATGAATGCATGAATCGAATGCATGAAATAAAAGAACGATTGGGTGTAGAAGCGTTAGCATGAGCTAGCCATATCTGCTACGTTCTCTTGGTTGTTTCGCAGTCTCCAGCTTATTTTCTTCTGCAGCACCTTCACGTTGCTAATTCCACGCATAACTAAATAAAGTAAGTGCGCGGAATGCGTTACTCAATTAGACGCGTAAGCGCGGACCAAGCGAGCTAGAAGGAAATAAACAAAATACCCATATTCACAGCATAAACGCGTTCTCTGTGCTGTGAGTCACTGCGGTATTACCTTGCGGTGACGTGGTACTTGATATATCCCAAATTATCGCGATGTTGGCTAATAGCAACCGAAATATCAGGCTCGTAGCAGACGCCCGCCGCCTTGGCGCGGCTTCCGCAGCGGAGAAAGCCCACGGGTCCGGTACAGCAGCGCCGCGGCGCGGGAGTTCACACAAAAAGGTCCTTGCTCCTCCATTCATTCGCGCGGCGCTTTGGACACTCTCCCATATTCTAGGTCACTCTACACCTACCCATCTAGCCACGTAGCAACGTTACTAGACTAGCTTCAGTTGCAAAACTCTCCGCCCATGCGCTTACCGCCGTGGTCGCCACTGCTGTCGCAGCCGCTAGATGGCGGCGCCGTTCCATCGCGCTCCACAGCAGACGCCTCGCCGCAGCCTTGAGCTCGTGCGGACGGGCAGCTTGAGCGTGTTCACGCTCGCTGGCGTTCTCCCTATAGTCCAAATTAGTGATACCATGCGAAAGTGGTATCCACCTACAGCAATAAAATGTATCGGGCTAGTTGGTTCATACTGAAAGTAAGGGTAAACTGCACGATAGGAAGAAACGCACACGACGAAGCGCAGAGGCTGCGTTTTAAGTGTCGTGTGTGTAAAGGGGTGTACTGAACAATTCATATGGTAGCGTCTGTTCGTAACCGAAAAAAGCAGGTGACGCAGAGCAGGAACAGCTAGGTTGCCCGAACGGCTCAAACTCGTGCTAAGCACTGGCGATCCGGCTGCCCACAGGTTGCACTGCAGGCATTGAACAGTCGATCTGCCTGGCCTTGTCCTTGTGCTCTTCTTCTTCATTAGAATTACCCCCGGTGCAAAAGCGGAGCCATCCTGGCGACTTACGACGTGGAGACGAGCGGGTCATAGAATTGTTTCAGGCGCGGACAACATCCCGTCCACGGCGGCGCTTGTCGGACGGCGGTGTAAGCGGCTCTATGACATAGTTGACCGCAGAGGTGAATTCGACGATGCGGTATGGTCCATCATACTTCGAGAGAAGTTTTGTCGAAAGTCCAGGCGTGGTACAAGGCACGGACAGCAAGACAAGTGTGCCGGGAGCGAAGTTCGGATTCGTAGCATCGCCATCACGATTGCCTTTTTGTCGTTGTTGGTCGTCGGATGTGAAATGTCGGGCTAATTGACGGCATTCATTGGCGTATCGGGCAACGGCTGAAACGGGAGCACACTCTGACGCGTCTGGTGTAAAAGGCAAAACCGTATCGATGGTATGGGAAGGATCGCTACCGCAGAGGAAGAAGTACGTGGAAAATCCTGTAGTACTTTGGGTAGCCGTAGTGTATGCGTACGCGACCAATGAGAGGATGACGTCCCAGTTTGTATGCTCCGATGAAACGTACATGGTGAGCATATCACCAAGGGTTTGATTGAAACGCTCCGTAAGCCCGTTAGTTTGAGGACGGTACGCCGTGGTGGTCCGGTGAACTATGCGGCATTGACGAAGCAGAGCTCCCACCACCTGCGACAAAAACGCGCGGCCTCTATCGCTCAGCAGTTCCCGAGGAGGGCCATGACGAATAATGAAAGGATGGAGCAGAAAGGATGCAACGTCACTGGTGGTTGCGGCAGGTAGAGCAGCGGTTTCAGCATAGCGTGTAAGGTGATCAACTGCGACAATAATCCATCGTTTGCCAGCAGGTGTTAGCGGTAGCGGACCGTACAGGTCAATTCCCACACGGCCGAAGGCACGAGCAGGGCACGGAAGCGGCTGTAATAAACCGTGGGCCGGATGAGGCGGAGATTTGCGGCGTTTGCAGTGCGGGCACGAGCGGACAAACTTTTGCACAAAAGTAAACGCCGGCGTGTGCAAATTGTGGGTCAGTATGTAAAGACGCGCACATGTCGGAACGCAAGACCTAGGGATAACTAGGAGCCATTTGCGACCATCGGGCTGGTAGTTCCGTCGATACCAGAGGTTATTCCGGACAGCTAAATGGGCAGCCTGGCGACGCAGGGAGCGGGAGATGGGAGATGCTGGCGAGCCAGAAAGAAGATCCAAAGCGAGGCCACCCAAGGATCCTTGCGCTGTTCTGATGAGAAGGTGTCGATGTCGACCGACGACACCGTCTCAAAGGTGGAGATGGAGGCAGTGTCGGCTGGCAGCGGAGAGCGGGACAGAGCGTCAGCGTCAGTGTGCTTGCGGCCTGAGCGGTAGATGACGTGTATGTCGTATTCTTGAATGCGAAGAGCCTAGCGAGCAAGGCGTCCAGACGGGTCTTTTCACGAGGACAACCAACAAAGGGCGTTATGGTCAGTAACCACATTAAAAGTCTGCCGTATAAATAGGGCGAAACTTCCCGAGTGCCCAAACGATGGCCAGGCATTCTTTTTCTGTGACGCTGTAATTGCGTTCCGCTTTGGTCAGCGCACGACTGGCGTAAGCAACGACGTACTCGAAGTAGCCAGGCTTGCGCTGCGTGAGGACAGCGCCAAGGCCAATACCACTGGCACCGGTATGCACTTCAGTTGGACGGTAGGGGTCGTAGTGCCGCAGCATAGGAGGGGACATCAGGAGACGGCGTAAGGTCACGAACGCGGTGTCGCATGCAGGAGACCAGGAGGATACGTCATTGGCGCCACCTAAGAGTTGTGTCTTAGGTGGCGCCATCTTAGACTGGGAAGCTTAGACTGGGAAGCGCCAAGCTCTTAGACTGGGAAGGCTTAGGAGTGAGGATGAAGGGCGAATATCTCAGCAACCTTCGGCTTGCAGATGACATTGTCCTATTCAGCAACAATGGAGACGAATTACAACAAATGATTGAGGACCTTAATCGAGAAAGTGTAAGAATTGGGTTGAAGATGAATATGCAGAAGACAAAGATAATGTTCAATAGCCTGGCAAGGGAAAAAGAATTCAGGATCGCCAGTCAACCTCTAGAGTCTGTAAAGGAGTACGTTTATCTAGGTCAATTACTCACAGGGGACCCTGACCACGAGAAAGAAATTTACAGAAGAATAAAATTGGGTTGGAGTGCATACGGCAGGCATTATAAAATCCTGACTGGGCGCTTACCACTGTCGTTGAAAAGAAAAGTGTAAAAGTGTACAATCATTGCATTTTAGCGGTGCTAATATATGGGGCAGAAACTTGGAGGTTAACGAAGAAGCTCGAGAACAAGTTAAGGATCGCACAAAGAGCGATGGAACAAAAAATCTTAGGACTAACGTTAAGAGACAGGAAGAGAGCGGTGTGGATCAGAGAACAAACGGGGATAGCCGATATTCTAGTTGACATTAAGCGGAAGAGAAATATAGGCTGATGATGATGATGATGATGATGATGATATAATAGAGGCAAAATTGCGAACACAGTGTCTGAAGTAAGATCAGAGGCCGATGAAGGCGCGAAGTTCTTTGAGTGTCTTAAGTTTAGGAAACTCTGCCACAGCGCAAAGTTTTGATGGGTCGTGACAAATGCCGTCTTGGGATAAGACGTCACCTAGAATCATGAGCTTGCGCGCGGCGAACTGGCACTTTTTCAGGTTCAGTTGGAGGCCTGCGTTGGTCAAGGACGTCAACACTTGCCTAAAGCGAAGAAGATGCGTGCTGAAATCAGGGGTGAACATAACGATGTCGTCGAGGTAGCAAAAACACGTGCTCCATTTTAGGCCGCGCAAGATATTGTCCATTATTCGCTCAAACGTAGCAGGCGCATTGCATAGGCCAAATGGCATAACGTTGAATTCATATAAACGATCTGGAGTAATGAATGCGGTTTTAGGGCGATCAACTGGGGACATCGGGACCTGCCAGTAGCCCGAGCGTAAACCTAACGAAGAGAAGAATTCAGCGCCTTGCAAACTGTCCAGAGCGTCGTCAATGCGTGGTAGAGGGTACACGTCTTTTCGCGTTATCTTATTAAGACGGCGATAATCGATGCAGAACCGAATGGCACCATCTTTTTTTGTGACGAGAAGCACCTGTGATGCTCACGGGCTATCGGAAGGTCGAATGACGGCGTGCTGAAGCATGTCGTCGACGTGCTCACTGATCACCTGACGCTCCTTGGCCGAAACGCGGTAAGGGCGCTGGCGCAATGGCGCGTTGGAGCCAGTGTCGATGTGGTGGCTGACGGTTGACGTGCGGCCCATAGTAGGCTGAGCGATATCAAAAAACAACGGAACTGGGCAAGCAGGTGAAGAAGATAGCGGAAATAAGGTCGTCGGCAATGAAAGGTGTGAATAAGTCAGGTGATGGCGGAGCAGAAGTAGAAAGTGCACAGAAGTCAGTGAGCGTTGCATTCGAAGCATCCGGCACGTCGGTAATAAACATGTTATCAGGAGGCGGAACACGGCCAAGTGCTTCGCCACAAAGAACCTTGAGGGCTGTAGGAAGTGGATTGCAGACAACGATGGAGCTGAAACCGGCTGAAATGTCAAGCGTGACGAAAGGGAGGGGAACATCTTTGCGGGTTATGAAGAGTTCCGAAGGAGTGAAGAGGACAGCGCCTTCAGAGACAGCACCACAAAGACGGAACAACGGCATACGAGTACGGCGGTATAGCGATGTCTTCCCGAAGGACTAGCTTAGCGGGAGGAGAAGCGGCGCCGACGAGGGGCACGTCACACAGAGGCGATAAATCGACTTCAGCACGCGCACAGTTGATGACGGCGTTATTTCGCGAAAGAAAGTCCCACCCAAGTATCAAGTCGTGAGAGCATGACTGCAGAACCGCGAACTCCACAATATAGAGAACGCCCTGAATAACAACTCCAGCTGTGCATGCTGCTGAAGTCTGAACTGGCTGGGCGCTTGCTGTGCGAAGAGAAAACCCAGAAAGTGGCGTCGTAACTGTTCGTAAAGCGCGAGAGAGGCGTTCGTTTAGGACAGGCACGGCTGCTCCAGTATCAATTATCGCAACGGTAGGAACGCCGTCAACAGTAAGGTCGACAACGTTCGAAGGCGACAGTGGAGGACTTATACAGATCGATGGCAAGGCAGTTCCTGCCTCCAGAACTGCGGCGCTTAGTTTTCCTCTTGCGTGGGTGAAGGGCGCCGACGCATGGGGGACAACGAGCGACGACGCGGGGAAGGTGAACGACGTGTAAGGACGGGGCGCTCAGCTGGTGGCCTGTTCGACTGCCGACTAAAAGAAGTATCGTGGAAAGGTTGCACGCTGGCGTAGGGAGGCGACTGCACAAAGCCATCAGAGTGCGGCACGCGGCGGCGGCAGAGTCGTGCAACACCGCCGGGAATACCGCAGGCATAACACATGGGTCTGTTGTCTTGCGTGCGCCAAGGATTAGCAAAGGCAGGAGCAGGTCGATGAATAGGTGTTGAACGGGATGTTGAACGGGTGGTAGCCGCCGTTCAAACCTTTCACGCAGTTTACTTGTCCCATTTACTTTACCACTTTTCCCAGTTACTTTCCCACTTAAACTGCCAGAAGGGACATAATCTAGGCAAATAATTTGGGCCTACGTGGAAACTAACTCCACCTACAGCAGCTTGGCACGTTTCCTCGCTGCCATTACTTCAAGACTGGATCCCCGCGGCTGGTCCAAGAACCTTGCCTAAGAATGTATTTTTATGCAAGGTTCCTGCAAGGGATGCGTGTATGCATGCGCGTGACTAAATAAAGTTAGCCTAGCTGGCACAAGTGGCACAAGGCTAAAGAAACAGCGGAGCTGATCGGCACCTAGCTGTTGCTGGCCTTGCGTGTTATGCTTTCCTGGAATTGTTGATTATTGATCGATTATGATTACCTATTGATTGGCTATCGCAATTTCTTGGCCACGTATTTATGCTAGGCTAATCACTACCAAGTCATCCCCAGCATTTCCCGGAATTTCTTGTTTATTGATAGATTATCGATTAGCTGTTGATAGGCTATCGCAAGGTATTGGCTGGCTAAGAACTACCAAGTCATCCCCAGGATTTTCCGAAATTTATTGATTATTGATTGATTATCGATTAGCTATATACTGATTGGCTATCGCAAGGTATTGGCCACGTATTTGGGCTAGACTTAGCACTACCAAGTCATCCCTAGTGTTTTCCTGAATTTATGGTTTAGTAATCAATTATCGATTAGCTATTCATTGGCTATCGCAAGGTGATGCGAGGCGCAGCTGTGCGCAGTGATGTCATCGCTAGGCGAGTTTGTGCGAACACTACGCGGGGAAGCAAGAAATCACAGCATAACCACGGGGTGAATGATGATGAGTGGGGCGAAGCTCCGGAGGGAATCATCGGTAAACCGTGAAACTCTTCCGTGAAATTCGCCCAGTGCAGCATATAAAGAGTGTGAAACACAGTGTATATTTGCACATGCCGACACATATGAGCCATCTAGTGTGGCACGTACACGCTTGGGGGGTAGGTAGAAGAAGAGAACGTTGTTCTTTTGGTCTGGTTCCGATAAAGACGTGGACTTCTGGCTGTCTCTGTTGTCTCGCCCGCGACATTACTGGTGGAGTTGCTGGGTAAATGCACCTTCGCTCCCAAGTTTCCGCCGTCACTCCTAGCACCTTACAGACAGCCACAGCTCCCACAGCAAGAAGCAGCCGCCGCCTGCAAGGACTACCACCCGAATTCGTTCCCTTGTCATCGAGACAGGAAATAACAATGTCAACAACTACTACAAACCAGGCGAGCCAAACCCACGATGCCCAGTATTCTCTCCCGCATGTTTTTCATGCGCCACAGACACCCAGACCGTTCCACGGGGACACTTTTGAAGACGTTGAAGACTGGCTGGACCACTTCGATCGCGTTGCCAGCATCAACGAGTGGGATGATGTTCGCAAGCTGCGGAGAGTTTACTTCGCGCTAGAAGACTCTGCGAAGACGTGGTATGAGAACCATGAGGGTTCCTTTGCGACATGGCAAGAGTTTAGCCGACAGCTCCGCGATGCGTACCGCAACGCCGAAAGAAAGGAGAGAGCTGAACAAGCCATCTCTTCTAGGAACCAGCGGCCCAACGAGAGAGTCTCGATGTTTGTCGAGGACATGCTTCGTCTTTTCAGACGCGCAGACCCTGCAATGCCCGAGGAAAAGAAGGTGCGACATTTAATGCGTGGAGTCAAGGAACAGCTTTTCGCCGGACTCGTACGCAATCCACCAACAACTGTGGCCGAGTTCGTGAGTGAGGCAACCACGATGGAGCGTACTCTCCAGCAGCGGTCGTCACAGTACGAACGCCACGACATCACGGCTACTGCGTGCTCTCTTGGGTCCGACAGCGAGAAGCAGGCCCTCGCAGACTTCATACGAAGCGTTGTGCGTGACGAACTGCGGCAACTCCAAGCAGTGGCACCAGTGGGACCCCAACCACCTATGACAGCACTTGCGGACGTCATCCGGAGTGAAATCAGACAGGCGGTGCAACCACTCGCACCACCGAGACCCGAGGTCCCTGTGCTAACATATGCGGCTGGCATTGAGGGCTCCTGCACCACCATCTACAGATCCCATCATGCGTACAGTGGACCAGGCCACACATCTGTTCCCGGACACCTCTTCGCATCCGCTACCCGGCTCAAGGTACCCGAGCGTACCTACGTATCGACCCCCTGATCACTCAAGACAGAGCGCTACTAAGGCAAGTGTATGGCGCTCGTCGGATAACCGTCCGCTATGCTACCACTGTGGCGAAGCGGGTCACGTGTACCGCGACTGCCAGTACCGCCAGCTGGGTCTCCGCGGCTTCCATCCCGGCGCGCGGTGCCCACGTTACGGTGAGCGTCCTCGCGAAATCGAAGCCTATCTGACGGGCCAGAGAATTCCATCGACTATTCAGCGCCGCCAATCGCGATCACCATCCCCTCGCCGGTCCGTGTCACCTAGCTTGCCCTCGTCGTCTTACGCTCCCCTAAGGAACCGCTCACCGAGTCCCCACAGGGGAAACTAGGAACCGCGACTTCTGGGGGTGAAGTCGCTTTACAACGAACATTCCAAGAACCTCCCTCGACGCAAGGACCCGACGACGATCGTTCCGGTTTTTCTTTATTTTCTGACAGTACTAGGGTTATTTCTGCCGACATCGCCGTAGTTGTTGATAATCATGCTGTTACTGCCCTCGTCGACACCGGTGCCGATTATTCAGTTATGAGCGGCGCACTCGCATCTAAATTGAGGAAGGTCACCACGCCATGGCAAGGGCCCCAGTTACGCACGGCAGGTGGCCATCTGGTGATGCCAACTGGAATGTGTACGGCACGTATTCGAATCCGTGGGTCGACGTTCACGGGGTCTTTCCTCGTATTACCTGTGTGCTCCCGCCCAATAATCCTTGGAATGGACTTTCTTTGTGAATACGGCGCAATCATTGACTTACGTGAGTTGCTGGTGTCGTTCGAGGACCCTTTTACTTCTGAAACTGACAACATCACCCAATTACCGAAGACCGCGCTGCGTGTGTCCGATGAATCCGTGACTCTGCCTCCTCGCAGCAGCCTCTTTGTCGGTGTGGAATGTGAACAGGACGTTCCCCACGCTGTAATTGCGGAGGCAAATTTGTCTTTCCTCCTTGCACGACAAATATGCGTTGCCAGAGGAGTTATTCAGCCTCGAAACAGACAGGCTCACCTGCTGGTCACGAACTTTAGTGAGGAATATCGTCATCTCACAAGACGCACCGCGATTGCATACTTTGCAGAAATTGCCGACGTCAACGGTCCGCCAGTATTAGCTGCTCTTTCACCGTGTGACCATTCTGCCATGGCGTTTGCGAGCACTCTCGATGTGAACCCGAGCCTACCATCAGAACAACGAGAAAGGCTTCTCGATGTACTCGGTTCTTTTCGAGATTGTTTCGCTACAACGACGAAGGTTAACCAGACGCCGCTTGCCCAGCATCGTATCATTACCGAACCTACCGAAAGGCCCGTTCGACAACATGCCTATCGGGTATCGCAAAAGGAACAAGACGCCATACGTCACCAAGTTCAGCAGATGCTTAAAGATGACGTCATCCAGCCATCGACCAGTCCCTGGGCTTCGCCAGTTGTGTTAGTAAAAAAGAAAGATGGTACCTTGCGCTTTTGCGTGGATTATCGAAAATTAAATAAGATCACGAAGAAAGACGTTTATCCCCTGCCCCGAATAGATGACTCCTTGGATCGTATACGCAACGCTCGCTACTTTTCTTCCATGGATTTACGCAGTGGCTACTGGCAAATCGCAGTCGACGCGCGTGATCGTGAAAAGACCGCTTTTATTACTCCTGACGGACTCTACGAGTTCAAGGTGCTTCCTTTTGGATTATGCTCAGCGCCAGCTACTTTTCAAAGAATGATGGACACGGTTCTCTCTGGGCTGAAATGGCAATCGTGTCTCGTTTACCTCGACGACGTGGTGGTCTTTTCGGACACGTTTGCACAGCACGTACAGCGCCTTCAGACAGTTCTTCAGGCAATTCGAACAGCTGGACTTTCTCTAAAACCCGAGAAATGTCATTTTGGGTACGAAGAACTGAAGTTTCTAGGTCACGTTGTAAGCCATGCCGGCATCCGCCCAGACCCCGAGAAAACGAGCGCCGTCGCCGCATTTCCCGTGCCAACAAATAAGCGCGATCTCCGCCGATTTCTGGGGCTCTGTGCGTACTACCGACGCTTTGTCAAAAATTTTTCTAAGATCGCTGAACCGCTCAACCAACTTACGAAGGAAGGCATCCCGTTTGTTTGGGGTCAGGATCAGCGCCTCGCATTTGATACCCTCCGCAACCTTCTCCAGGCCCCACCTGTACTTGGTCACTTTGACGAGAACGCTGACACGGAGTTGCACACAGACGCCAGCAACGTCGGCCTTGGAGCTGTATTGGTTCAGTGGCAAAATGACGTAGAGCGTGTGATTGCCTATGCGAGCCGAACGTTATCCGCTGCCGAGAAAAACTACTCTGCCACAGAAAAAGAATGCTTAGCCGTTGTCTGGGCCATAACAAAGTTTCGGCCATACTTGTACGGTCGCCCATTCAGAGTAGTCAGCGACCATCATTCGCTTTGCTGGCTCGCGAATCTCAAAGATCCCTCAGGTCGCCTAGCGCGATGGAGCCTTCGACTGCAAGAGTTTGACGTCACCATCGTTCACAAGTCAGGACGCAAACACACCGACGCTGACTGTCTCTCACGTGCACCAGTCGGAAGTGCCTCCGCTGACCTTGAAGAGGACGACAGTTTTCTTTCTGCCGTATCAGTAACAGATATGGCTCAACATCAACGCGACGACTTGGAGCTCAGCCCTCTCATTGACTACCTGGAAGGGCGCACTTCAAGTCTTCCTCGAAATTTCCCACGCGCGCTAGCCTCCTTTTGTTTCCGAGATGGCGTCCTTTATAAGAAGAACTTTGACCATACGCAAGCTACATACCTGCTAGTTGCGCCGACCTCGCTTCGTGACGATATTTTACGTGCCTGTCACGACGAACCGTCGTCCGGACACCTGGGGTACACACGCACGTTGGAACGAATTCGCCGCTGTTACTACTGGCCACGTCTCGCAAAGACTGTGAAGCAGTACGTTCGCACATGTCGCGACTGCCAACGACGTAAGACTCCACCTGTGAGGCCAGCGGGACTGCTACAACCAATAGCAATACCGCAGAGGCCATTTCATCAGATTGGTATGGACTTGCTGGGATCATTCCCCACGTCTTCGTCCGGCAATCGGTGGATTGTGGTCGCTACCGATTACCTAACACGGTACTGCGAAACAAAGGCACTCCCAAAAGCTACTGCAACAGACATCGCCCATTTTTTCGTGCACAGCATTGTCCTCCGTCACGGAGCGCCAGCGGTCGTCATTACTGATCGTGGGACAGCTTTCACCGCCGAGATGCTACAGGAAGTCTTGAGGCTAAGCGGCACTGCACATCGCAAAACTACGGCTTATCACCCCCAAACAAATGGACTGACTGAACGCCTGAACAAGACAATCGCGGATATGCTGTCAATGTATGTGGCCATTGACCACAAGAACTGGGACGAGATCCTTCCTTACGTCACTTTTGCGTACAATACCGCAATTCAAGAAAGTACAGGCTTCACACCTTTTCGCTTAGTGCACGGTCGAGAAGTCACCACGATGCTCGACGCCATGCTCCTTCCCGACAACTTGGGAATGTTTAACACGGACGCGGCCATGTTCGCCCAGCGCGCCGAGGAGGCCCGTCAACTCGCGCGATGCCGTATTCAGTGTCGCCAAACCGCAGACGCACGCCGCTACAACCTTCGCCACCGAGAGGTTGCCTACAATCCTGGCGATGAAGTGTGGGTGTGGACCCCCATCCGACAGCGCGGCCGGTCAGAAAAGTTGCTGCGTCGCTACTTCGGTCCCTACAAGATTGTACGGCGACTCAGTGACGTTACCTACGAGGTTCTCCCAGAAGGCACCCCTAGAAACTCCCGTCGGCTTCCTCAAACTGAAGTGGTTCATGTTACAAGACTAAAACCATATTTTTCGCGCCGTGACTCGACCGTCGAGTGACTATTGACGACTTAGCGTCGTCCTTTTTTTGTTTTTTTTTGTTCGTTTTCGTTGTGTCCAGTGCTTTTATTTTTTACTTTTGTTCCTTCTTTCACAGCACCAGATTGTTATTTCGCGTTCCGACACATTTCTTTAGTTTATATTGTAACCCTCATTTTTTATATATATTTTTTACCCTCATTTGCAGCATCGAGACGATGCTTCTTTAGGAGAGGGGGTAATGGCACATGCCTACACATATGAGCCATCTAGTGTGGCACGTACATGCTTGGGGGGTAGGTAGAAGAAGAGAACGTTGTTCTTTTGGTCTGGTTCCGATAAAGACGTGGACTTCTGGCTGTCTCTGTTGTCTCGCCCGCGACAATATATTAAACATCAAACTTTTATTGTGCTGTTGGTTTATGTGGTCCCTTCATTATCACCGCTTTGTGATCGGTGAAATGTAGGGAAAGTGGTTCTTGTATGGGTGTTAACGTAAAGTTGGCAAACACTACATCGATGCAATTTCCCCTGATGGTTGGTTTCGGGTGGTCTAACGATATGCATCTGAGTCCATATCTGATTGCCATGTGTTGCATCATCCATTCCTTACTTCTGTCTGCAACGTCGACGTTGAAATCGCCGACGAGTAGAAACGGTCTGTTCCTGTCGTACTTGCGCATTGCCTCGTCGATGAACGCCTTGACGTCCCCAGTGGAGAGATTGGGCGCAAGGTAGACGGTCATGATGATGACCCCATCCAAATTAATGGCAGCCTATTCGCGGTTGTGGCTCTGTATCGTTGGTAGTAGTTTCAGATCTTGCGCCTTTTCTGTATGCTTTACGTACACGGCGACCCCACCAGCAGGACGATCTGCATCATCGATGCAAACGACAGCAACGTATCCTTTGATGTAGAGTCTTTTGGCGTTCCAGGTCTCGGTGAGACAGAGGACGTCGATTGCAGTGAGTATGGGATCCCGTTCCAAGTCGTCTACGTGTGCGCACAGGGATCGAACATTGAGGAGGGCAAATGTGAACTCGGTGGCAGGATCGACGTCGTCTTGCAGAGCTCGGAGGTACCGCTGCGTGACGGTGGGTAGTCGGTGTTGCTCGAGCCGTTGGAATTCGTTCGACATTGCCATGTCTTCGTTGTTCTCCTTGTGGTAGAACCTCGAACGGCTGGATGTTCGCGACGCTGCCGTGCCGCTTCGGCCTCCCGTTCAAGCACTGCGGGGTTTTCCCGGCGTCGCCGAGCAGCATGACGACACGCTTCGGCCTCTCGTTCTCGCACGGCCGGATTCTGTCTGCGAGCGCACGCTGCCGCCGCCTTGTCTTCCATCCGGCGACTCCGAGCGAAAGAGAAAGCGCGCCAAGAGCGAGCGCATTTTCTTATTATTAGTGATATTATTTCGAAGGACATATACACACAACGCCATCTATTGAGCAATTCATAAACTAGAGGTAGCAGCCTCACGACACGCTTCGGCGTCTCTTTCACGTACGGACACACAACGCCATTTATTGAGCAATTCATAAACTAGAGGTGGCTACATACTAGTACTACTACAGAGGAGGGAACGACCTACAACCTAAGGAGCTTCGCCTCTAAAAGCTTAAACAGCTCGGCTGTTAAAAATTTATTGATGCGTGCACTTAGTTCCTGAAAGCTCAAGGGGCACCCAATCCGACTCGGCGTATTCTCTGATAGCTCTTCTAAGATGGCCCAGAACAGGTCAACAAACATCTCTCTTCATTTGCGTTTTTTTCCTGGTTGGTTTGACAGATACGAGAGAAGGTTCGGGAACATTTTCGGCACCGCACCCTCGGCAAGTGTCCACTTGTCTCATGGCACCTCAACCGTTTGTCCATTGACAATATGCACAAACACTTTAAGACGTCCTGCTCATGAAAGTGGAAATCACACACCATTGATTTTGCAGTGAGTTCCCGGTCGGCACGAGGAATCGCTCTATTCAACGCCGAGCGAAGTGTCGCATTGCTGGGAGCACACAAGAAGTGGCGCGCCGAACTGTCTACACCGTTCGATAGCCACTTGTTGCAGTCAGGAACGCAGCACGTCGGCATCGTCTGCTAATATCCTTAACAAACGCGGCGGAGGCTACAGTTTCGCGGATGACATGCTTCCTGAAATCCGCCGTCAACAACCAACCACAGAATACACCAACGCTGCACCGCGTGTTTCGTCCGGCCGATTCTCGTAGCCGGCTATTGGGGAACTGAAGCTGGGTGCGACGGCAGCGCCATGAAAGCGCGGGCGGGTGGGGGCAATGTTTCTAGTCTAGTATCGTTGGTTAGGGGAGAGGCGGGCGGGAGCCTAGAGAGAGTCGGCGGCAGAGGCTGGCAGGGCTTCGCGCATGCGCCGCAGTGGGAGAGCGGGCAGGCACACGCACAGTCTAGGGGGCCTTGATGCCCTCCTCGCCCACCACTCCCCTTCCACTGGGAAGTCGCGTTTGCTCTCCGCCGTGCGTTCGCGGCCCGTGAAAGCACGCGTCCCTCGCCCTCACGCGCTTTCACTCGCGCATACAGCGTACGGCAAATGAGAGTTTATTCTATTGCCGGACGCGACGATAGAAAGGTGAGCCCTTAACAGCTTCGCTGTAAAATTTCAAGGTAGGCATTCCGCTCTTTAAAGTTCGCAATTCGCCCGTCAGGAAAGCACATAGTTACTTTGTTCTTAAGTTTACTCATGTAAAGAATTATAGAGTTCCCACATAATGTTGACTAGGTAGCAACATTTTGCCATATACGCTACGCGATTAGGAATTTTCTCAATCGCAGTATTGACGACGCTTGTTTCACTGTGTAAAGAGCATGTGCTGAATGTACAAGAACTGTTTCTCATTCGACAGGAACAAAAAAAAAATATGAGTCAAGTTAACGCTAGTCACGAGTGAGTAAGTTCGGATGCTTGGCATAGGAAGGTCCTTCGACTTTGCAGCAACAAATTAAACCAGACGAAAGGCGTCGAAGTCGCCCCACAAAACGCAGTGTCTCCGTACTACACTAATGCCAAAGTGAAGTCATTGCCATTGATAGTGACCGGGGCTTCGACATTGACCTATCCAATCCGGCAAACTAAAGGTTTCCAGAGATAACGAACGAGGTCCTGGGGTTAAAACACGCTGTCACAGACTTCATACCTATAACAAGGTCAAGAGGTGTCATTGGCCGTGTCTTTGCTACCTCTTGGAAGCGGTAAATGTTTGTCATACTTTAGCATTCACCGCCCCCTGATTGCCGTCGCTGGCACGACAGACGATAGATTGGAAGTTGAATGAATGTGTTTCCCTGAGGTCAGCAAGGCACGTGTGTGAATACTCTCGCAATAAATGGACTAGTAATGTCAGATGCGTAATGGAGGAGTTTGTTTTCATAAGCTTTCATGAAGGCCTAAAACATGACAGCAAAGGAGACAAAATAGAAGACAATACGCATGCTCATTGCGAACCTGTGTAAAGCACAGTCGTAGGTAAACGAAAAAAATCTGTTAAACATGGGGCCCTACATCGTAAAACTGTTCCAACCTGTTTTTATTCCAAGCGCCGGACGTCTAACTGAGGTTCCCGCCGATGTTTCATCGGGTGGTGACTCACAGTATTGTTTGAACAGGTCAATAAAACGTTCTCCTTGCTTATGAAAGGTCATTTTGTATGTTTTCAAAGCGAACAGCCTATTCTTATTCGACAGGTTTTTCGTATCTAATTAGCTGACCAGAGGCGAGGAGCATACAAAAGTAGACAGGGATTTGGTGGGGAAAGCTACTGGAGTGAAATTAGATAACCCGATGAGTAGGGTGATGCCAGCGTCTGCGATTGGCCCAGCTTTGGTGTCTGGTAGAAATCCGCGACGGTGTGCAACGGAAGGGTGAAAAGGCAGCTAGAATGGATTCTCAGCGAAAAAAAAATTTCGAGTGATTTCGTATACTTGCTGAAAAGGCACGACCGCGTTTACTGTCAGGCAAAACGCTTTATTTTCAAAGAGAGAGATAGAGAGAGAGACAGAGAAAAAGGTAAAGGAAACACAGGGAGGTTAACCAGAGGTTATCTCCGGTTGGCTACCCTGTACCGGGGGAGGAGTAAAGGGTTGCGAAAGGAGAGAGAGGGAGAGAAAAAAATAAGTGAAAATAAAGAATAAACAAAAAAAGAACGTAAAGAAAAGAAAATCACCCACGCACACAAAACAGAACTCTTTCTGTGGGCACTGTCATGCAGTCTGCGAAGGCGTTCTCGTGTGGCATAGTGTGAACGATCCATCCTATGTAACACAGTGCAGAATCACAATTTGTCACTGAGTCTGGTGTCTTTCAAGTAACGCAGCAGTGCCTTGAGGGCGGCTCGCGCCGTTGTTCGTGTAGGCCAGTTTCCAAGGATGTTCTTTTCCGTTATTGGGCGTTTGTCCAGTTGATCTATCGTCGATGAGAGAGCTGCTCTCTGCGGGTTTGATGCGAGGGCACTCACAAAGAAGGTGTGCGATTGTTTCATTGCACCCGCAGAATTCCCAAAGTGGGCTATTGGCCATTCCGATAAGAAAGGAGTACGCATTTGAAAATGCTACTCCAAGCCATAGACGGATTAGAAGTGTGCAGTCCAGTCGTGGAAGGTTGAACGGAATACGAAGCTGTAAATTAGGGTCCAGGGCATGAAGGCATGCACGTGTGCAATCGGAGGAATTCCATTGCATCAATGTTAGCTCACGCGCAAGCGCGGAAAGTTTTTTCGCTGCGTCGGCTCTCGAAAGAGGAATGGCAACGCAGTTGACACCGTCATGGGCAGATCGGGCCACTGCGTCCGCTCGATCATTGCCATATATGCCACAGTGACTAGGCAACCACTGCTATATTATATTGTGCCCTTCTTAAACTATGCGATGGTGTACTTGTCTTATCTCTGCGACGAGCTACTCATGTGATCCATGGCGCAGTACTGAGAGTAAACTCTGGAGGGCTGCCTTGGAGTCACAGAAGATTGACCATGGATAGGGTGGTTCCTCCAGAATGAAGTGAAGAGCCGCACGGAGGGTTACCAGTTCAGCAGCTGTCGTTGATGAGACATGTGACGTCTTTAGCTGTCTCTTGACGGATCTTGCTGGAATCATCACTGCGGCAGCTGAACTTGTATGTGTGACTGAGCCATCGACATAAACATGTACGCGGCCACTGTGAACCTCATGTAAAAGTCCTAACGTGGCGTGTTTCAGGGCAAATTACGGAATGTGAGCTTTCTTCGTTATTCCTGGAATGGTGAGGCATATGTCAGGTTTGTGCAGGCACCATAACGGTGAGGATGGTCTTGCTGCAGGCACGTAGTTCGACGGCAATGAGGTATGATTGGCCGCAATTATAGGACTGAAAGTTGTGTGTGGCCTTTCTGTTAGTAAAGATACAAGATGGTGGGAAGGTAGTCGGGCAACGTGCCGAAGGGCGTCGGTGGCGAAGTACGTTGATATTGGGTGATCTCGCGCTATGACAATCGTTGCCGCCGTAGACGCACACTTTGGAAGACCGAAACACGCCCTTAGGGCTTGAGCTTGTAGTCCCTGGAGTACACGCAGGTTTGTTTTGCAGGTGTTGCCTAGCACCGGGAGGTTGTATCTTGCGAAACCGAGGAATAAGGCACTATAAAGCTGCAGCACTGACCGCACCGATGTGCCCCATGATTTTCCACAGAGGAATTTCAGGAGGTATGTTAGGGTCGTTAACCTCTTCTTTAGGTATGAAACGTGCGGGCTTCATCAAAGGTCGCGGTCGATAATTACCCCTAAAAAACGGTGTTTCCGTGCGTTTGCAATTGTTTGCCCATTGACACTAACAGATTAAGGCCTCATTGCCTTCCGAATGAATGTAACTAGGCAACATTTCTCTGAAGACAGCTCTAAGTTCTGTTTTCGTAAGTACATTGATATTAACGCAGCTGCCTTTTGTAGCCTTGTTCGTACCTGCAGTCGTGTTACAGCAGACGCCCAGATGCAGATATCGTCAGCATAGATTGATACTCCAACGGTGTTCGGCAAGCATCTGGCTAGGCCAACGAGCACTAAGTTGAATAGTGTCGGGCTCAACACCCCACCTTGCGGTACTCCACGGAATGTTTGGTAGTGAGTTGTGGCGCCATCCTCGGTCATCACGAAGAAATGTCTGTCGGCCAGATAGCTGCATAGCCACTGAAAAGTGCGGCCACCAATTCCGGCTTCAATCAGAGCCTCTATAATGGCATAATGTGCTACGTTATCGTAGGCGCCTTTCATGTCAAGGAACAATGCCGCACTGAGTCGTTTCAGACGTTTTTGATGTTGAACAAATGTGGCCAAATCGATGACATTATCTATGGATGAGTGCCCACGCCGGAAGCCAGCCATAGCATCTGGGTACACATTCTATTTCTCCAGGTACCATTCCAGGCGCGTGAAAACCATTCTTTCCATTATTTTTTCGATGCAGCTGGTCAGAGCAATGGGGCGGTACGATGACAAATCTAACGGTGATTTACCTGATTTGAGAAGTGGTACCAAGCGGCTGCATTTCCATTCACGTGGAACCACACCGTTGCGCCAAGACTCGTTGTAATGGTTTAGTAGCATGAGTTGCGCCTTCTCGCCAAGATTGCCGAGCGCTGTATAGGTAACGCCGTCTGGCCCAGGTGACGAAGAACGCCTGCAAGTCACCAGGGCCGCATCAAGCTCCTCCATCGAAAACATGACATCCATACGGGAGCCCCGAGACGCAGGAGTGACGCATGGTGTAAGTGCACATTGGGGCTGCATGCCAGCAAGTCTTGAACAAAATTCTTCAGCAATCTCAATCTCTCTGCAACCTTGGTGCAAAGCGAGAGATTTGAAAGGAACACGCTGTGGTAAGCTGTCCTCCATATCGGAGATAAGCGCTGATGTCGATCCAACGACTCAATGAATCGTTTCCATTTTTGAGATTGGAGCGCATCGATGCGCCGCTGAATCTTCTTTTGCATTCGCCTTGCCTCTCTGAGATCGTGGATGGATTTTGTTCTCCTGTATCATCTTTCAGCCCGACGGCGAATCGCTCGTAATCACTGCAATTCGGCTTCAAATTCTTCATATTTAGGGAAAGGCTGAAAACCGCGCGTAGTCTCTTTCATGGCTTTTTGAATTTCGTGTACCAGACTAGAATGGTTTTCTTCCTGACATACTTCCTCCATGTGTGACCGAAACGCTGACCAGTCAATTCGTTGGAGAGTCGTGGAGGAGTATTTCAATAGCCCCTTGATCTTCAGATACGTGGGAATATGGTCGCTGCCATGTGGTACGATGTCTGAGAACCATTGCACTTTTCTTTCAAGACGCCGAGAGATGAAGGTCAAATCTAGGCAGCTGCTGTATGTACTCCCTCGTAAATATGTTGGACTACCATCGTTGAGGAAATAAACGTTGTGCTGTGTTGCAAAAGATACAAGCCTATTTCACGTAGAGTCCATCTTCAAACTCCCCCAAAGCGGATGGTGAGCATTAAAATCTGCGGTGAGGATCGTAGGGCCGGGTGTTGTGGATTATACGTCGTGCAGTCGTTTAGAGTCGAAGCGACTTGAAGGAGCAATGTAGGCAGCGACGAGAGTGAACGTAAGTTCCTTCGTCTTTACGATTAAGCAAACGTACTGGTTGGTGTCGTGAGGTGGGATTGGGTGCAACACGTATGTCAGTTCACATCTTATATATACAATCACCTTGCTCACATCACCACAGGTAGAGGACATGAATGCTTCATATCCAGAAATGCGGATGGCATTTTGAACGTTAGGTTCACAAATTACGAGGATGGGAAAACTGTTTTCGAAGACAAAGTGTCTAAAATCTGAAATTCTTGATTTGAGGCCCCGGGCATTCCACTGCAACAGAGAGGCTTTCTTGACTTCCTTGTGGAATGGCAGCGAGGAGCGGGCCATAGTGCTATACGAAGCTTTCAAGCACTGGAGTCAACGTGTCCAGTACTTGCAGAGCGCTACGAGCAGCCGGAGTATCCATGTTTGTCAGTGGTAGACGCATGACATTCGTGAGCGACTTCAGCATAGCAATGACGTGCGAATCCTTGTCTCGCATGTTGTCAACTGCAGCGACGTTGGACTGCAAGTGGAGAGTCATGTGCTGTGCCTCTGGTGTTTGGCATGTCTTCGGCAGCGCTGGCCACTCCCCACGTGATGAGGTATCAACAGCATGGCTGCTTTTTTCGCTGACATTCGTGCTCTTATTGGAGACTGATGGAGCAGGAGGCGGCGCTGCAGGACGGGTCATCTCCCTCGAACCTGAAGAGGATTTCGTGGACTTTCCTTTTCGGGAGCGATGTCGCCTTATTGCAGCAGAAGCATCTCTGTGTGATAATCCGTCTCTGACCATTTCCCTCAAGATTTTCTGCTCTTTCTTTAGGCGTGGACAGTCTTTTGGGCATTCAGCGTGCGATCCTTGACAATTTGTGGACTTGAGCTCCATTGCACGGCAGGTGTCTGCGTCGTGCTGTTCGGAACATCGTGGGCATACCATTGAATTTCGGCAGACAGCACTCACGTGTCCAAGTCTTTGACATCTTCCTCACTGAAGTGGTTTTGGTACAAAAGGCCATACCACATGATGAAAGTGTCCGAAGTTACGTGTGATGGTAGGTAGTCACCTTTAAAGACGAGCTTTACACAGCTCGAGTTGCCAAGGCGCCGAGCTTGCAGTAAAGCAATACCATCTGTCGCAGGTTTGAGTAAAATTGGCAGGTCCCTGTCGCTAACCGATGTATCAATATCGTAAACCACACCAGCCGTGGTTTCGTTTTCCTGCGGAACGAGGTAGTGGACATTAATGTTGCCCAGGAGCTTTACGGCCTATCAAAGCATTGATTGCGCTTCGGTTGTGAACATGAATAGCCAGGACATCTTTTCGATTATTAATCCTGATATCTTTAATCTCTCCTGGGACAAGAGCCTCCAGAGTAACGGAAACCACTTGTCGATTAAGGCAGTTGAGGTTGTCCACAGGCCTGTCAGGCATAAGGAGAAGTATGTGCGCCGATGGCCTTCGCTGTGGCGGGACAGTTGACTTACTTGACGAAGACCGTTCGCATGATGTTTATTCTCTTGGCCTTCCGGTGTACAACTCACTCGAAGCCTTCATCATCTGAGGCGTCATCGCTTGAGCAGGAGTACAACACAGTGTCCTCACTGCCGGCTTGACTTGGAGGGCAGTTTCTCTTCCTCGCGCGGTTCCTGACGTGGTAGTCACGTCCCGTCGTCGTTCTGTTGACTCCACTTCCATTTCTGTAGAAATGGGAGCGGTATCTCCCATTAAATCACGGGTAATAACTGAAAATACTGCAGCGCGAAGGAACACTGATCTGCACAAGAATCACTTCGTCGTCGTTCCGAACTATTGTCAAAACGTTACATATAATTCTCCCCGTCTGCTCCGAGTAGCCAGAGCTATAGTGATGAACGGGCAGCCATCTTATGTACATTTCGGAATGGGTTAGTCTCCAGCTATTCTGAACACGACTCTGTTTTGCTCGGCATATTAATGCATCTTTAATGCGTACAAGTCACTTAGACAGGGTTAGTATTCACGGTAATGTGACTTCGCTCGACAGGCAGATCATATGGCCAGAGCCGCAGAACTTTTGACCATATGCGGAGTGCTCATGGTGAAGAAGCCGTCGTCTCAGAAATAATTATTTTTTATTTTGTTTGGCCCAATCATGCATAATCAATGTGAGGGACGCTTTGGCTGTTTTCCTGACATCGCATGGCAGACAGACGAAGTGGGGATGGCCCGAAAACATGTTCATCAATCGTGGAGGGCTATTTGCAGAAAGTGAATTGACAAATTTGGAATAGCTTCATGTTATATTGCCCACGTATTAGTAAAGGAAGTATCGGGTTGTTACTTTTTGACGAATGTGTTTACAGCATAGGATAGCTGCTTAACTTGGATACCCTTCAGGGGGGATTATCAACGGCTTTCTTACGGACGTGATGACACAATTATTATTATAAGGTGCCTCGACAGTAACATTTATTTTATTTTGCTTCTTTATAAAAAAGGTTATAGTTACGAAACCCAGCAGCATCGTTTCCTCAGTTAGAAATGAAATTATCAGAAAATGCTGGTGAAAGTTGAAGCAGCAAAAGACCTCTTCTTACAGAGCAAGTGTTCATGTGAATTTTTCATTTCAGAGCTACGGACTATTACGTTTAGACACAGGAATGATTATATTAGTGTTCTAAGTTTTGAGGTAACTTCTGATGAAGCGAACAAGGGGTGATATGCAGTATGCGCCGAGTTTGGCGAAACTCTGGATCTTCACGAGCCAATTACCATGTATTTAAGAGAGCAGCGCAGGAAGATCATGATGGAAACCAGCCTGTACCAAGCTCAGATGCCCATATTCGTCTACCTTGGCGCCATGTCGCTTAAGCGCCTGTTGTATCGTAGCACAAAGCCGGCGGCAAAGGCGCCGTCCCCAACAAAAATTTACTTGGGAATTCCTGATGGGCTTTCTGGGGAACCAACACAGTCATTAGTTCAGCAATTACGGCAGTGGCGAAGAATTCGTGGTGGGTCACATTGATGGTGACGAAGACGAAGTTCACCCGGCCCGTAGAGTACAGTAGCGACCACTCAGTTGACGCGAAGCAAGGACCTAATATTGTGTTCCCATTGCGAGCCGTGGTGAATCCTTCATACGTTAAAGGCGAAAACAACAACGACATGCTTCGTGTTCGACCAATGTGCCGACCAGCTGTCGACTGACATGCCAACATCCATGACCAGCCAACTGCCGCAATGAACATCGCAGCTAACCGTCACTTATGCACCACTAATTCTTGCCAATAGCGATACACTGCGCACAAATGTTATCGCTAGTCGCAGGAAATGTAATGCGTATTTCGTTAAATCTGAAACACGGCTGTGTTTCTGGGAGGTTGTTCTGTTGCTCTATCTCCCGCGTGGCCTTCCTTAGCATACTGATTCATGAATAGAAAGTAAAGCGTATCTTAACATCAGTTCGTTGACATTCCGGGACTTGTTTTATTTCGTGCTTCGTTGTGCGTCATGGTAATCGGCCTCTGGTGACCTTTGTATGAGGTCGCATAATTAAATTGACGCAAACTGAGAACTTTAGTTTTCTATACACGTAGAAGCTTTCACTCAGGAAATTGCTGCTGAGCTGCATAAATGTTTGGGACATTTTATTAACTGGTATTTCGTGACGTCGTCAAAAAGTGCTCAAGCCAGCACCCTCTCTAATAACAGCCGCCCTGTAACCCACCTAGTGGTTTACATTCACTCTAGGAGCAATGCATAGCATATTAAACATAGTGTGTTTCAACTTATTAACTGTTGTAGTTGAAGTTAGACGAACTATAGCATACAACAGTTGTATTAAATCTGGGTCTCGAATCATTCGTAGCAGAATTTGTGGTGGCACACAACTGTGTATTGTGTTTTATTTATTCCATTGACTTTGCACTGATTGTGTTAGAGCTAATAAATACAACCTTAATCTACTCAGTATTACGCATCTTGGCCTGACCATCGTATTTCATCGTTGCTTGTTTACTAAAGTTATTTTTGCAAGTAATTTGCTTTAAACGGGCTCTACGAAACGAAGTTGAGCAGGGTAACCAGTTGGGCTTATTGGTTGAATATCTCAGAAGGCTACAGCGCAGAACCAACGAAGACAAAGACAGGAGAGGCACACAGAGTACACAGCCCTGTGTCGACGTACTTTGTGTGCCTCTCCTGTCTTCGTCTTCGTCGGTTCCGCACTGTAGCCTTCTTCTACGAAACGATTCCACATTTGTAAGTGCTTTTATTACAGTGATAAAGCAAGAATTGCGTTCTCAAACACCAAATGTTATGATGACTCTCTCATTCATAGTACATGTTTGAGCTGGTATCTCATTCATCTAGTGTTGCCTAAGTTAAAGGCAATAATTCCTCCAGAAATGTTGGTATAGCTCTTGTTTCTATGTTGGGACATCGATGTCGCATCTCTAACGTTGTAATTGTCAAACTCATGAGTTTTCTTTTTTGAAATGTTGCCTTTTCTTCTTCAAACGTAGGTACATTGTACTGGTACTCTTCTGTAATGACCTAAGGGTCTTTGGGTAATTGAGCAACAAGAATGAAGAAAAACCAATAAAATATCTTCAGAGCCCATCTCACGATGAATATTGCGACACAACGTATTGCCATTCTGAGGCGTGTACTGCAGGAGGTATACTCCTCCACGGCGCATCCCTAAGAGCACCCAGGGACATCTAGTGGTGCCGCCGCAAATCCAGAGGGTGGCCTACAAAATACACGGCACTCCAGTCTGTGTGAACGCTGAGAAACACGTAATTCGGCGAACGAGCTGCTCTCTCACGTTTATTTCAAAACATGCTGCGCCCTCTATAGTCGCGCTGCCAAGAAGTTATAACGAAGCAACCTAGACGAGAAGCGTGACGTGCCGATGTGCACGAACGTCGAGAATAAGTATCTCGCTTGCCGCTCACCCAATTTCACATACAGAGTGACCTACATTCCCGAGAAGTTCATTGAACAGCGGGACATTCCGAGTAGATTCATGGCACAGCTCGATAAACCGTTGGCGTAAAATACCTTCATTAAAAAGTGGCACATGTCATGTAAATTTGTGGTGGAGCCTGCTAAGTCTCCTCTCATTGCGGTCCTTGAGGAAACCATGCGCCTGCGTCGAATCGAAATCATTGAGCCCTTCACATTATTGCAATGTGGAAGTGATAGTTTATTAAAGTTAGTCTAGGTGAGGACAATGCCTTGGTATTCTTGTAACGTGACTGATCCAGAAGCTAACATGAACACAAAAACGTTTATCGAATAGGCGCCAAAGTTTTCTAGATTAGGTGCACGTTTGCTTTATCGATTCTCGATTCTGATATATATATTCCTTGTGTCGCGGCGCTATAATAGCACATTTTTATCACTAACGTGTGGCGTTATGTGCGAGATTGTGTTGAGAGGCCGGGTGTAGCCGGGAACGTTGACCTGCTCGACAGAGATCTTTCTACTTCTCAACTTGGCCATACTAGTTCGACTAGAGATCTGTGCGGCTCACTCGGAACGGCTCACTCGGTTGCAGACGCGGAGGGCAACCTGCTTAATGCAGCTTCTGTCTATACTAAGTTTGCACATGTGGCGGAGGAAGTGGCGATCGCTCTGGCTTTCCACAGCGCAAAAGTTCCCCCTATCATCTTCTCGGACTCACGCACAGCAGTTAGATCCTTCTCGGCCGCACTAGTGTCTGAACAGGCGAACAATATTGTCACGGGGATTCACAAGTACACTAGAGAGACATTATATACAGGCTGCTGCTACCAGAGAATGGCTGACAGCATCTCACGAAGCATGTCCCGTCTTCTTCCTCTTCGCGTAGCACAGCGGTCCTTTAATGGCTGGCTCATACGCAATGCCTCGTAACATCACCCCCAGCGGACTGAGCGCCGTCACGGCGCCTTCTAAAATGAGTCAGCACTGCAGGTGTAGTAGGGTTTTAGCCGCGACACATGGACAACATCAGCAGCAGACGCAAAAGAAGAAGATGGGCGATCTCGGAGCGGAGTGGTGACGTAGTCAACATCGTTGAGCTTGCGGAGAACCTTGTAGGGTCCTGTGTAGCGAGGGAGGAGCTTCTCGCACAGGCCATGGCGTCGAGACGGCGTCCAGAGTAGGACCAGAGATTCAGGAGGGTACTCTACTTCGCGGTGCCGGCTATCATAGCGCTCTTTTTGGGAGGCCTGCGATGCACACAGCTTAGTGTGAGCAACCTGGCGAGCCATTCTGGCTCGGGAGAAGACGTCCTGAGCATATGCGGTTGGTACGAATGGATCAGCAGGAAGGAGCGTCTCGAAGGGCAACGCAGGGTTGCGGCCGTACAGGAGAAAAAACGGCGAATAGCCGGCAGTGTCATGTCGGGACGAGTTGTAGGCAAAAGTAACGTAGGGTAGGGCGGCGTCCCAATCGTGGTGATTAGTAGAGACGTACATGGACAGCATATCCGTGAGAGTTCGGTTGAGCCGCTCGGTAAGGCCGTTGGTCTGTGGATGATAGGCTGTCGTAAGGCGATGTTCAGTAGAGCAGCTACGCAGAATTTCGTCAATGACCTTTGCAAGGAAACAGCGTCCACGATCCGTAAGAAGCTGACGCGGAGCTCCGTGTCGAAGAATGACGTCATTGAGCAGAACGTCTGCAACGTCGGTAGCGCAGCTGCTGGGCATGGCGCGCGTGATGGCATATCTGGTGGCGTAGTCAGTTGCGACGGCAATCCATTTGTTGCCGGATACGGACGTGGGGAAAGGTCCGAGCAAGTCAAGGCCGATGCGGAAGAAAGGCTCCGGTGGAATGTCGACAGGTTGAAGCAAGCCAGCCTGAGGAAGAGCAGGACGTTTGCGGCGTTGACAGCGTTCGCAGGCAGCAACGTATCGGCGCACCGAACGATATAAGCCAGGCCAAAAGAACCGCTGTCGCACGCGGTCGTAGGTGCGTGAAACGCCCAGGTGGCCGGCAGTTGGAGCATCATGTAGATGTTGAAGAATGGTGGTGCGCAGGTGTCGGGGAATAACTAGCACGAATTCTGGACCGTCAGGTTTCATGTTGCGACCGTAAAGGACGTCATCGCGTAGGACATACTGGCGTAGAGCAGGGTCGGAACGCGCAGAAGAGAGTCGCTGAATGGTGAGCTTTAGGGCTGCATCCCGACGCTGTTCGTTGCCGATGTCGCGTAGATCAGAGATGGCCAGCACACAGGAATCATGCTCATGGTCAGCGAGGCTAGCAGGGTCCACAGGATGCGCGAAAGACAATCGGCATCGTGATGTAGCCTATACCCGATTTATAAAGTACCTCAAAAGTATATTCCTGTAGCCTCAGAACCCAGCGACCAAGGCGACCAGTTGGGTCCTTGAGCGAGGACAGCCAACAAAGAGCGTGGTGGTCGGTAAGAACTGAGAATGCGCGGCCGTACAAATACGGGCGAAATTTTGCGACAGCCCAAACCAATGCAAGGCACTCGCGCTCTGAGATAGAATAGTTCCGTTCTGATGTGGAGAGCAGGCGGCTGGCGTATGCAATAACACGTGTATGGCCATGCTGGTGCTGAGCGAGGACGGCGCCGATTCCATGCCCACTAGCATCTGTGCGAACCTGAGTAGGCGCGGATGGGTCAAAGTGAGCCAAGATAGGCGGTGAAGTGAGCAAGTTGGTCAACGACGAGAATGCGGTTGCTTGGTCGGGGCCCCACGAGAGGGGCACGTCCTTCTTGAGAAGGTAGGTGAGGGGTCGGGCTATGATGGCGAAATTGCGTATAAAACGGCGGAAGTAGGAGCATAATCCAACGAAACTCTGAACACCTTTAGTAGACGAGGGCACAGGGAAGTTCTTAACAGCGCTAATCTTGGCAGGGTCAGGTTGGACACCTGTAGCACTTACAAGATGACCAAGCACAGTGATTTGTTGTCTGCCGAAATTACACTTTTTGGAGTTTAGCTGGAGTCCTGCTCGACGAAAGACAGCTAGAATGGTTGCCAAACGAGTAAGGTGACTTTCAAACGTTGGGGAAAACACAATGACGTCGTCTAGGTAGCAGAGGCAGATTGACCATTTGTAGCCACGAAGGAGAGAGTCCATCATGCGTTCGAACGTTGCGGGGGCGTTGCACAGTCCAAAGGGCATATTTTGAACTGATAGAGGCCGTCCGGTGTGATAAAGGCAGTCTCTTCTCGATCCAAGTCATCAACAGAAATCTGCCAGTAACCCGAGCGCAGGTCGATGGATGAGAAGTACTTCGCACCGTTTAGACAGTCCAGGGCGTCATCGATCCATGGCAGCGGATATACGTCTGTGCGCGTTATTTTGTTCAAGGCACGATAGTCGACGCAAAATCTCCAGCTGCCATCCTTCTTTTTGACCAAGACAACAGGTGACGCCCACGGACTTGAGGAAGCCTCTATGACGTCTTTAGAGAGCATCTTGTCGACTTCTCGTTGTATGACCTGGCGTTCGGAATGGGACACACAATAGGGTCGCCGTCTGATAGGAATAGCATCTCCGGTATGTATTCGATGACTTACGAGAGACGTTTCACCCGAGAGGGCGGTCATCGAAGTCGAAGATATCCCTATAGGTCGTTAGGAGGTGGTGGAGTTCCGTGGCTTGACAAGTCGGAAGATCAGGGGCAATCATCGTGGTAATTTCGTCGGGGAGTGGACTTGCCGGACCGCTTGCGATAAAGGACGACAAGTGTCCGCGTCTAGTGCCGCGACGTGGCATTCATCAAGCGCAGACACGTTGGCCACTGAGATGCCTTGCGGGAGAGCTTGAGTCGAGTTGGTGAAGTTCAGAAGCGGGAGCTGGACGTGGTTGTCGACATCAGTCACGAGGGTGTGTGGCACAGCAATATTTCTGGTTAACAGTACTTCAACTAGTGGAGATACTATGTAGTCGCCGTCTGGAACTGGAGATGCCGTCGTCAAGGCAACACACGTGGCGGCTTGCGGTGCCAACCGAACATAATCGACAGAGCATAAGCGGTGTGACGGTAAATCTGGAACATCCGCCAGTTGAGGAAGCTCAAGTTGAAGGATGCCGGTTGCACAGTCAATGAGAGCGGCATGGGCCGACAAGAAATCAAGTCCGAGAATGACGTCGTTGGGGCATTGCTCGAGAACCGTAAACAAAACAGATGTACGGTGACCGGCGATGGTGATGCGAGCTGTGCACATTCCGATGACTACGGGACTTCTTCCATCAGCGACGCGAATAATACCAGTAGCGGCGGGGGTAAGTACTTTCTTAAGGCGACGACGAAGGTGATTACTCATCACGGATATTTGTGCCCCTGTATCGACGAGTGCGGGAACAGTTAAGCCGTCAACGTCAACGTCGATCAAGTTTCGTCGCGTCGGCAATACGAGGAGAGGATTTGAGGTGCAAGTCGAAGATGCAGCGTCACCTCTAAGAGCTGCATCCCTTAGTTTCCCTGTTGAAAGTTGAGCGGTGATGTCGGACGTCATCGTAGAGGCGAAGGAGACGACGGCCGACGCGCTGGCGGCGAACGGGACTGATGACCTCGGGGCGACGGGGAATGGCTGTGCGGCGTAGGAGTGGCATCGACGTTGTACGGCTCAAAAGGCTGGAAGCGGCGGTAGCTATCAGTGTTGTAAGGTTGGTATGGCTGAGCGGCCTGAAAACGGCGGTAGTTGTCGGTGCGGCTAGCAGTGTCATCCCGGGTTAACGGCGACACCCAACGGTTGTTGCAATGGCGCGCAACGTTACCGATACGGTGGCAGTGGAAGCAAATCGGCCGATCATCTGCCGTCCGCCATTCAGCCGGATTACGAGAGCGCGGATAAAACCGTTGTTCCTGGGGCGGTGATCTCGGGCGAGGCGGCGACCTAGGGCGAAAGTCAGTTGTCTGAGACTGAGCAACGGTGCAGACGGCGAAACACAAGTTGCCGAGTTCCTCCCGCACAATGGACTGGACCAGGGAAACGGCCGGCACGTGAAAATCGCCGTGGCCGTTGTTGGGGAGAGCAGGAGCAATAGCTTCGATTTCCCGACGGACGATTCGTGTAATTTCCGACAGTGGCGATGACTGCAGACGAGAGGCCTGTCCGTCTTCGCATGATGACATCGGGGCGGTGTTCGGTAGCCGAGCGAATGACCTCGCAATACGCCGACTTTTGGCCTGCTCAAAACGCTGGCATTCTTCAATAATTGCGTCGACGGTCGCACAATTTCGGCACAGTAATAGGTTGAACGCATCGTCTGCGATTTCCTTTAGTACGTGACCAACCTTGTCTGACTCCGTCATGTTCATGTCCACTTTACGGCAAAGAGCCAAGACGTCCTGAATGTAGGAGATGTATGGTTCCGTGGACGTCTGAGCGCGGATGGACAGCTCTTGCGTAGCGGCCGCCTTTCGACCCATGGGCTTCCCAAACAAGGCACTAAGTTTTGTTTTGAAGGTGTCCCAACTTCCAATCTCTGCCTCATGGTTATCGAACCACACCTTTGCCATTCCTTTGAGCTAAAACAGCACGTTCGCCAGCATCATCGTCGGGTCCCAACGATTGACCTCACTGATGCGTTCATAATTGGCAATCCAATCGTCGACGTCAACTTCATCCGTACCGCAGAACGTTCCCGGGTCTTTAGGGTGCGTAACGACGATCGTTGACGTTGTGGTCGGCGCTGGTGCAGGCATCGCACTGGCCGGCGCAGGCGGCGTGGTCGTAGTCTCGTCTGTCATAATGATGACCCCGACTCGACGACCACTGCGGAGCTCCGTTGTACAGCGCGTCTTCTGGTACCCCGCACCTCCACCAAATTGTCACGGGGATTCACAAGTACACTGGAGAGACAATATATACAGGCTGCTGCTACCAGAGAATGGCTGACAGCATCTCACGAAGCATATCCCGTCTTCTTCCTCTTCGCGTAGCACAGCGGTCCTTTAATGGCAGGCTCATACGCAATGCCTCGTAACAATATTGTGAACAAAGCACTTAAAAGAACGCGGGAGAGCAGCGAAGGAGGATACCACATCTCGTGTTTCCCAGCCCATATAGCTGCGTCAGTTAACCCGCTCGGATGTAATCCTAACGAGCAGGCCCACCGGATAGCGTGCGATTTCACGTACCGCGCTATCAGGGGTAGCCAGGCTCGGAACGAGGTCAACATCCACAAAGATCCATTATGTACCTTCCACGAAATTGTTTCCCATTATCGTCTCGGCAGGAGGACATTTCCACCCCCCCCCCCAATTGAACAAACCTCAGGCTAGCACACTCAGACTTCTGCAAACCCGTTCGTAACCAACTCCCCGGTCCCTTAACAGGATAGACCCTTACCATTCACAGTCGTACTCCAAATGTGGTCATCACTCATGCTCTTTTGATTACATGCTCTGGTTGTGCCCAGCCCTTAACGCCTCTCCACCCATCACGAAAGAGCAATGGGAGGAATCCCTCAAGAGCAGCAATATTCAAATTCAACTCCAGGCTGACCAGAGGGCCCACGACATCGCGACGGGACTTGGTCTCCCGGTCCCATCGTGGGCGGAGCCACCGACTCAATCTGGGGGAGCCTTCGGCTCGCCTAGATCTCAGTTCCTCAGGACTCAAATAAAGTTCTTGTCATGTCATGTCACTCGGATCAGGTATTATTCTCTGAAAACTACGTTCAGCGCAATTTTGTCTACTGCTCACACACTGTCCATTTATTCATTCGAAGTAACATGGTTCGTTAGTCATGAATAATGCGTTAATGCGTGAACAATTACAAAGCTCATAGCATTCGCAGCATATAAGCGAAAGTTGTAATGAGCTGTCGGGTAACGTTCCTTAATCGCCTGTTCAGTTGTAAACGTTCTGAATCGCATAAGCCTCATATAAGATGAAGCATTTATACTACAATGAAGCAAACAATATTTTTTTGGTAAATAGAATTTCAGATATATAGGTAAACAGCAAATCGCCATTAGCTTTTGTGTGGCATGATTTTCTATACGTATATCAGTACGTCTGGCTCTTATAATTTCTACCAAATGAACGATAAGGCTTGTGTACTTCGTTAAATGTGTCATGCAGGTTTCCGTTCCACCCGATTGATTGCGTAACACAATAGATAAAAAAACGAACAGCATTTTCACAATGCGCCGAAAACGGCGTTGGAATTTTTTCTTAGCGTTGGCTTATCACCTAAAACTGTATGGTCATTTTCCTATGCACTTAGTGTCAAAGAGACCCGCCGTGGTTGCTCAGTTAGCTAAGGCATTGCGCTGCTGAGCATGAGGTTGCGGGATTGAATCCCGGCCGCGGCGGCCGCATTTCGATAGAGGCGAAATGCAAAAACGCCCGTGTGCTTGCGTTGTAGTGCACGTTAAAGAACCCCAGGTGGTCAAAATTTATCCGGAGCCTTCCACTACGGCGTGCCTCATAATGAAAACTGGTTTTGGCACGTAAAACCCCAGAAAGAAGTAGTGTCAAAGAGAATCACAGATTCCACTAGTTTCCGAGACAACTAATAAAAACTGCTCTTCCGTTGTTTTTCGTAAAGCCCGAACAACAAGGAACCGATTTTGGGCGGATATTCAAAACAGATGCACCAATAGCTTTCACAAGACATCGGCCAGCGTCTTGGTTGCGTCGACAAGAACAATCGTTGCAACCTCAAGTTCGCTGGACGACTAAGCCCGTACAAAAATGACTGTTGATTTTCTATTGACGTATTGTTGGGGTATTGTTGAATCAACGGACTATCAACAAAGTCTCTAAAGTCTTTGAGTTCGCTCAACAGTTGCACAATGATATTACCATTGAGAGCTTCTCAATAAATAATTTATTGAGTAATTTGTGTTGATTTTCGTAGTTGTTTTTTTGTTGTGTAGCAGTTGAGTTTAGCATATACTAATTAGGACTCGCATATGAAGGCGACATTTCAAAACTTTATTAAGAAGCAATCTTTGCCTCATTTTTGTCACTTTGGGGTAGGTAGGTAGGTTCTAGTTTGGGCTCGCTTTCGTAAAAAGAAAACAGTGTGTGACCGACTTTGGCACCGAACGTTGACCTTCGAGCGCAGCAGCCCGGTGCTCTAACCTTTAGGCCACGAGCGCACGCGTACGTCTCTCGTTCCGAAACCAGTCAGCGCTTTGAATGCTCGGCGCGCGCGCCCCATGTAACTTCCTCGTCTTCTTGCGACAGCTCGCGCTTTGAGACGCCTGTTAGACTGTACTATGTCCGGGACCAGCCCGCTTTCTTAGCCGTTTACGCTACGTAGAAACAGCGACGTTGAACCATCTTCATGATCGCCCACGAGTGACTTGCTCGCCGGCGTACAAATGCCATCGTCGTTTTAACATACAACATATGGCATAGCCATAGGTGCGATCCAAAATGCGCACGTTTTAGGGAGCAAAAGAATGTGAAATTCACTTGCAAACACGGTGACTGCGTGCATGGGGAGTTCCCCAAAAGTAGACACGGCGGCAGCGCGGATGGTGGCGATAAGGCAGGCGCCGACAAGCGACGACGCTACCTTTGAGCATCGGACGCGCTGTGCGAGCCGTAGGATGCAAGCGCGCACAGGCTGTAAACATACACTTCAGAGGTCTTAGAATTTCCTGTGCCACACCCTGTGTCTCGAAAGCATAATACATTTTTTTATCCAACGGCCGTGGTACTAGATATCAAACAACGAACGCGCTTTGAGAGCACAGCGCGTTGAAAGAGTTTCGGATTCAGCAACAGCCGCAACATTACGCAGCTAATCGCTGTCTCAGCGGCTGCTCCCGACACTCGCCTTGCAGAAGCATGCGATAAAATTCTTGCCATGGAAGCCTCCCAAGCCTGCAGCTCTCCTATGTTCAGTGAAACAAACGAAGGCCAAAGAGAAATGAAAGAAATCAAACAACAGTTACGCGCCCACGTTATACCTTACTTTTACCGCGTCATCTGCAAAAATGCTGCAAACTACTTAAACAAGTTGTTGTTCATAAAAATAAAGATATTAGTAATAACTTTTACTCATAGGTGACGCAATAAACGCCAAACCAGTGTTTGAGCATGAGTGTTTGAGTGTGTGCGTGCGTGCGTGACTTTATTGTGAGCAGTCTTTTGCAACGGTATCCAGTGTGCCGTTAGTTTCGTAGTCGCAGTTTTGTTAATCGTATTATTTATTTTTTACGCTACAAATTAAGTTTTCCTTCAAAATTTATTATGTTTTTATGAACAAAAATTATCAATCATTATTTATGGATTTCAGTGGTTATTTTTAGTAGAAACGATTTTATTAACTTAATACGATACTGAGGCTCTGACCGCTTTTCGACTCTGTCACTCGTCTGAACTTGTGCGGTGGTTCGTGCCAAGCGCGCTTTGTTGGAAGCATTTTTCTTTTGTTTTTGGACATCATGACGCAAGTTTTAGTGAAATTGCTCTATGATGATAAGTGGGATGTTTATCCGTTGAAGACGTTTGCTGACGCAGCTACTGGTCTTCGGGTGATGTTCGAGCCTGGCAGTTTTGATGAGTTGCGCGGCAGAATTCATGATGGAAGGAAGGCGAACAAAGCCGCAGTCTGACTTCTGCACACAGGTAATTGATTTCGTTTTCTTGAGCACATAGCCGCGTTTCTTTTTTTTTTTTTCACTTGGACGATCGTCAGATGTTAAGCACACCGTTCACTTTCTGCAGGCAAACCGCATGCCCTGGAGCGAAAGCGCGCGAAGCTAGCGCTTGCTGCCGCCGCTGCTTCGATTGAAATGTTCGTAATATTATCTACTAATTTGCTATCGCAATCGATGCTTCGCCTTTGGAGCGACACTGCGATATTAAAAAAAATATTCTTAATCTGTAGTGGCTCATCGTATACCTTAAGGCTAGTGTGCACATTTTCTCACGTAGTCGTTAACTGCGCCTCTATTTGCGTTGTGGCTAATGTCGCGGTGTGCTGCAAAATATATTTCGCCTTTTCGGTATGTGCGGAGAACAGCCTACCGATAAGTCCTGCATCGGCGCGATGATTACACGGATACACATCGTAAATGAACAGTGGCGTGGTGGCGACGTCGGCAAAGCCGCCGACGGGCTTGCCTTATCACACATCGCCACCCCAACCGCAGTAAGCATATTTATCAAACGTGACGTGTTGCCGTTTAAGGCGTACTGCACGCTTTTAATAGGCGATAACTCAAGCGCGCCGCCGTTCTCTGATACCTCTTTGAGCTGGGCCGACTCGAATGTGCGTTGCTTGCAGAAACGAAAGGAACACAGACGGCTCATCGGCGCCTCAAGCTAAGCGCCGCACTCGAGCACCGTTAGCGCGGCGAGGAATGGCACGTTCATGAAGATAGCTCACTGCACAGACGCAAGCGTGCAATGCGCACAGGACGCGTACGCAACGCGCGGCACACAAATCGCGCGGAATGTTCTTAGCCACGCAGCAGCGGATACTAAGCTTCAAAGAAGCGGTGCCGGTTCTCACTAGCACGCTCGCGCGCGCATTGCTCTCGGCGAATTTTTAGGTCTGCCCTGCTGCTCCCGAAGATTCGGACTGCTGCTTGGTATCGGCTGTGTACTATAGCATGGTCTTTCGTGTTGTGAGAGAGCCGGGAATATATTTCACCGGTGTGAAACAAACATCGGTGTGCGTATCTTTGGTAACATTTACTGTAACAATCCATTTCATCATTTTCGCGACGGCCCTCTTGAAAGAGACGCAAATTTTTAATTGCCAGTGTAACGCGTACTAATATTTAGTGCGTGGTTATGTATATTATGTGACAGATTTTTAATTTGCATTATCTAATTCTGTCTACATTCCCTTCTCTACAGGTTACACATGCACCAAATGCCCAGGTGCTAACGTGTCGTTCGTCAAGAACAGCTTGGCGTCGTTTCTCGCAAGAGACATTCATTGATCTGCGGCTGATTCACCAGGAAGCTCGCATCTCTGTTGCCACTCTGCGTCAAGTGGGATTTTTAACTATTTTTTATTCTGCCCTGTGGTGTACGCTGTGACGCTCTGAAGACTTACTTTCATGGACGCTGTGAAGGCTTACTTTCGATGTGTTCTGCCTTTTAGTTGTAAAGAATTGGCTACCTTGTGAGTGGAGGTAGTTCCTTTTTCTTGTGAGAATGTTTATCAGCCTAACCAAGTGGTACCTGCGTACTTGAAACAGCAGCACAGACGAGGATAATGAAATAAGTAGGAACACATACAAGCGCCGACTCAACTAGAAGTTTATTCTTGAAGACAGGTTGTAAACACATTGGAACTTGACAAAGATAAGAAACCATGTATGCGTAGCCTTTGTGATTAAACAAAATTGTGTTTTCTGCTGTAAGGGGTAGAACGAACAATTGTTTCATCACAAAGACCAGAACACAAGAGAAATTATGGAAGCCTTATTTATTGATTGCAAAGAAGACAAATGCATAAACTATCTGTTGCTCTTAATGGGAAAGAGTTGGGATTTTTAAAAGAGCTCTCCTTGTTTGGTGTATCACTTATAGGACATCTTTCACTGTTTTTTTACCTGCATATTTATACTACAAAACACATCTTTCGTTCCTTTTTTTTGTTGCACCGGGCTGTCTGCCACGCATGCATGGCTATTTCTTTGTCAAGTTGGCCAGTGTGCTTAATATCTTTGTCGTCACGAACAAACTTCTAGTTGAGTCAGCACTATTGTGTGTTCCTACCTTATTTCACCGTTCTCATCTTTGTTTGAGCTGTTTGTAAAGTATGTACACACACCAAATTACCAAGGTATCCGTAAAATTGAGATACATGAAGTTATTTGCACTATTCATTTCTGCAAGAATGGTATAGCTTCTCATCTCGTTTGTTCTTAACGTTGTTGTACAGTTTTTGTAATATATAGCTTGGAAAGACGTTTTCTGTCAGATTAAATATGCATGTATGTCACTTTCGATATTTTTTTTTCAACATGGGTAGTGCAGCTCCTTCCGTCTTTCAGTTACTGCTTTGTCACAACTTTTATATATTTTATGCAGCGAAATGCTGGTGGAATTATATATATTTATGTGCGCAAGTGTGGTAAATGGCGTTTTGTATGTGCATTTATTTGCGTTTTTTACTAGCTCTCCAATCTGGCTGTACAGTTATTGCAAACCTTTTCTCATGCTTTATATGAGTCGTTCTAGGCTCTTTGATGATGCAGGTGACCAGTTTATTTCACCGTTGGGAATTGCGTTAGCTGTGTGTCACTCCAGTTGTCTGTGTATTTTATGTCACTTCATTATATCATTGAAACTATTAGCCTTGCATTAGCTTTTTATTGACTGAGGTACCAGTTAGTTGCTGTGTAGCGTGAAAAAGGCCCAAAGAAATGATTTCATTAGCTTTGTTCAAGTCCAGAAAAAAATTCACTGATGAGCTCACTAAATTAGAAAATGCCACCAGGAAACTCTTCCGCACCCAAAAGTAACACAAGAAATTAAATACTGTTCATACTCGAGAGGGAAACAGCGCGAAAAAACTCGACAAGAAGGGAGACACACACCAGCGCTTCTTGTCCTTCTTGTCTTGTGTTTTTTTGCGCTGTTTCCCTCTCGAGTATGCACCGACTAGCCCAAGCCTCTACTGTCTTGAAATACTGTGCAGTTCTTGACTTATGCCAGGGAGGTAAGCTGCTTTTACAGCACAAATGTTTTAGAAGTTTACGTCTGAAAAACACGATTCAGGTGTTTTGTATATATATACATGAAGTCATTTGTTTCCAGTTTACTTGTTATTTTGCCTACTCACAGGCAGCCGTAAACCCTTCTGTGTTTACTGGGTGTGAAGCATTTTACTGTAAGGTATCCAGTGGTCTTCATTTTTGTATTTATGCATGCAAGCCAAGAGTTCATGTGTTCAAAGTTAGTTACAAGGGTATGCTTAAGGTCTGCCTTTGAGTCACTTGACTGTTGTTTTTACAAAATATTTTTTTCTGCTGTAATTGTGAAATATAATTCTTTCTGCTGTAATAAACTTCAAGTTGAGTGAGCATTCGTGTGTATTCTTATCTTAATTCAGCGTTCGCATCTCTGTTTGAGCTGCTGTTTGTCAAGTCTGTACATACACCAAATTGCCAAAGTGCTCGTAAAATTGTGACACATAAGGCTATTTGCATTGTTTATTCCTGCAAGAAGGCTATAGGTTTCCATCTTCCGTTTGTTTTTAACATTTCTGTACATCTTTGTAGGTCAAGTTCAAGGAGTCCCTTAGGTAGCCAATAAGAGTGATAACTTTGTAATATTTATCAATTTCATCCATCATCATCGTAGTTTTAAACCCACTAAGTTCTACTTTTCAGTTCTCATGACCCTGCTTTGTGCTGTGCTGTACAGGCACAGGAAGCTTTTCTTATGCTGTAAGTGCAGGTGGTGTTGTATATCTTCCAGAAAAAATTGTTTCGAGTTTAACTAGGCATGTGTACGCTTTTGCTACATTTTTTCAGCATGTGTGCTATAGTTCTGCTCCCTTACACTTAATAGCACTGTAGGCACTAGCGTATGTCTTCAGGTTTCATACAGGTGTGCCTTATATACTGTAATAATGTGTCATGTGCACGCTATATTACATATTAGGGTACATGAAATATGTCAGTCGCTCCTTTGCTTCCGTTCGGATTAGGGAAAGTTATGTGAAGAGGCACCGGGGCATGCAAGTGCAAATAGCAAAGCAATTTCAAAATTAAGTGCACTAAAATGCCACAAGCCCAACAAAATATCAATGATATTTCAGTGGCAATTTTCGAAATATCAATGCCATCTCAACAGGCGCACAATGTACTTTTCAATGCTGTGTCAATAATCACTCAACAAATGGTCAACAGAACAATCACAACAGCATTTCAAGACTGCATCAATGAAACCCAACAGAAATTCAACAGAAATTACACAATGATATGTCTAAGCACAATGTGCTTTCAATACTAACTCAACAACTATTCAACATTGACTTGCCCAATTGTGTTTCAATAAAACTTCAGTGGCCAATATTCAAGAGCCCTCAACACTTTGCACAATGATATCCCAACAAACTCCCAATGAATGCTCAATACGATACTCAACATTGACCAATGATATTTCAATGCATTCTCTACAAAAATTTTTGTAAGGGCCGTCAGATTACAGTGCTCGGCCATCTCGTCGATGCTTCCGGAGTACAACCCGACCCGGATTAGGTTCGAGCAGTAACAGCTTTTCCTGTACCTCAGTCTATCAAAGACGTCCGGAGTTTTGTGGGGCTCCGCTCTTATTTCAGACGGTTTGTGAAAGATTTCGCAGCAATCGCTCGACCACTCACTGCACTTCTGAAGAAAGACGTGCCTTTTACGTGGGGTTCCCCTCAGGCTGCCGCATTTTCACGCCTTATCACGATTCTGACCAATCCACCGATCTTGGCCCACTTTGACCCGTCCGCACCTACAGAAGTCCGAACCGATGCGAGTGGTTATGGGATCGGCGCAGTCTTAGCGCAACGGCAACACGGACACGACCGCGTTATAGCCTACGCTAGCCGGCTCCTGACAACTGCACAGCGCAACTATTCGATTACCGAGCGCGAATGTGTTGCTCTCGTCTGGGCTGTTTCAATGTTCCGGCCATATTTATATGGCAAGCCCTTCTCAGTAATCACAGACCACCATGCGCTGTGTTGGCTTTCGTCGCTCAAGGATCCTACTGACCGGCTCGGTCGTTGGGCTCTCCGACTACAAGAATATCCCTACACAGTGACGTACAAGTCGGGACGCCAACACCAGGACGCAGATTGCCTCTCTCGCTACCCAGTCGAAGACCCGACCTCTACGTCTGAACCTGACACCGACGCCTGCGTTCTCTCTGTTTTTCCACTGGTCCATGTCGCCGACGAGCAGCGCCGTGACCCGTCCTTCGCGTAATAATATCACAATGACACTGGTTTTGAGGAGCGTAAGGCTGTGGGTAGCCCACTGGCTAGACTGCAGCCGGCGAGCCCTTCTAGTATTCCTTCGTGGCTGACGTTGTCGAAAGCTCCTTTGATGTCGATTGCTAGGAGGGCATGTTCGCCGCTGCGGGGAACGTTGCTGAGGACTTCTTCCTTGATTTGGAGTAAAACGTCTTGTGTAGACAAGCCTGCGCGGAAACCGATAATGGTGTCCGGCAGGTGCTTTTTGTCTTATTAGTGCCTCTGTAGTCTCCTGTCTATGATTTTCTCGTACACCTTGCCGAGACAGGATGTGAGCGAGATTGGTCTGAGGTTTTCAATTGCCAATTTCTTGCCCGGTTTGGGGATCAAGATTATTCGTGCGTGTTTCCATATCGCCGGCACCGTACCTTGTTCCTGAAGTGTTCGTTGAGAAAGCCCGTGAGAGCCGAGATGGCCTTGTCCCTAAGGTTTCTGATCATGGTGTTCGTGATGCGGTCCGTGCCCGCCGCTGTGTTACGGGTGGTGGGCTCACCTCGTTTTCTGTGATAGGTTCGTCCAATGGTGGGTTGAGTTGTCCCGTGTATGGTGTTGTACATGGTTGTGTGGGTGCGGGATCTCCATAGCACTTGGTCTTGATGGCGTCGATGAGCTCTTGTTGGCGGCCTGGGTAGGTGTGCAGTAACCGCTCCAGGGCCTTGTGCCCCTCTCCTTTGGTTTTGTACCAGGAACACTTCGACAGCGTCACGGCAGTGACGCAATAAGGCGATACTACTTTCAATAACAGAACACAATATTCGAGTAGAAACTCCATTTGCAGAAAGTGTCCGACTTCATGCACGTGTCCTTATAATTAATGGCACAAAATTTATAAAAGCGTGGACAACTTTCTCGACAATTCCTCTGTATTGTATGAACCATTCTCGTTGAATCTGAGCCAGTAATGCTCCCAAAGAAAGCATAATTTCCCCAGTTCTGCCATCACGTAGTCCATCACGTGATGAATAACGTGCCTGACAGACCAATCAGAGGGTGGAATTTGCTGAGCGTATGACCAGCGAGCGAGATTTCATCACCCTTCATTTCAGATGACGCGTGATGACTGCGATCGACAATCGTGGGATGCCAACAAAAGGGCCCTATTTCAGTGCTTTCTAAGACTGGTGCTTCTATGAAAAACTGCGTTTTTAATCCGTAGCATTCTACAAGTCACAACGGGTTTTCATCAGGCGTGGTACGTCGAGAGTTTCCTGGAGCACGCAGTGCATAAATAGGCAGCCGAGACAACGGAAATACCTCGGTAGTGTCCCAGTAATGCTCCCAAAGGAAGCAGAACTTCGCCAGTTCTGCCATCACGTAGTCTATCACGTGATGAATAACGTGTCTGACAGACCAATCAGAGGGTGGAATTTGCTGAGCGTATGACCAGCGAGTGAGATTCCCCGAGGAGACTGCTGCGACGCTGTGTACGGCGGGGTAGAACATCGGATTTTCTTTCAATGGCTGACGTAATATACTGAGGTAAAGCGCAGAAGAGTACGCAGGACGACGGAGGAGACGAAGATACTGCGCTTTCCTCTGTCGTTCTGCGTGCTCTATTGCGCTTTACCTCAAGCTACCAATTCCCAACTTACCCGCCGTGGTTGCTTAGTGGCTTTGGTGTTGCGCTGCTAAGCGCGAGATCGCGGAATCAAATCCCGCACGGCGGCTGAATATCGATGGAGGCGAAATGCAAAAAACAACCGCGTACTTAGATTTAGGTGCACGTAAAGAACCCCAGGTGGTCAAAATTATTCCGGAGTCTCCATTACGGCGTGCCTCATAATCAGATGGTGTTTGTGGCAAGTAAAACTTCAGAGTTTAATTTCATTTATTGCAGTACCAACTAGTCCACCATTCTGTTATTTTGAAGTAATAGCATTGAAGAAAATGCTTTCTTCTTTTACGCTGATTTTATAAAGCCCCAAAAAAATAAGACTAACACGCTTGGCCGCTTTGATAACAATTTGATAAGCAACGCCAAAACACCATATACAGGCTGTTCCAGATATTATGCAGAAAGCTTTGAAAAAAAAAACTGATCATTCTACGATAATAAAACTAATTGAATGTTGTTCTCCGTCCAGTACAGAAACCGACACTTTTTTTTAAATCACTCACGTCCATAAGTAATAAAAAGGATAAACTAACTTTGTGATTATTACTCTAATTGTCCAGGTGTCAATTAGATAGTCGCTCAGAATTGTAAGACGAGATGCTTCCAGCAAAGTATATATCTTGCTTTTATTTTTTTACAAAAAAGAAAACATCTAGCGAGATATCAATAATACAAGGTGGCTTTTTGCCCGCGCCGGAGTGGCAGCATCATTGGACTGAATCGGAAAGCAAGCTGTCCACTTCAGACACGCTGCCCAGGGCAGCGCGTTCTCACGTCAGTGCGCAATAATTGGTGGAAGCTGTTGTAGCGCTTTCGAAACAGCGAACACACAGATATCTATTCCGCAGCAATAACTTCTACGATGTGAACCACTGGAGGAGCTGACACGCCTTGCAATATAACAACACTCCACAACACAACAACAGTTGCGGCCACCCTCGCGATGACCGCACGCAGCATTGCGGACAGCTTTGTTGACCAGCTGTGCCGACACATCAGAAAAAAGCGCAGAGAGATGCATGTGGAAAAGCTCGCGCGACACGAGAGCTTGCTCGCAACTGTCTGCTTGATGTAAAAGGTGGCACGTGTGGATGAGACGCGCCCAACAGGTCATCGCTCTGAAAACAACGCGACTCCTGGAAATGCCCTGTGTCTTCGACATTATTGTAGCTTCAGCCAAGAACACCTCGACGACTTGTTTGACTGGCATCACGCCGATTCCGCTTACAATAACAGAACATAAATTTAGTTCAGTAACCATGGTCGCCGAAAGCTTCTCAATTTGTGCGCATGTTATTCTGTTGGATGCACATATATATGGGCGGAGCACGGACTCTGCTCCGGACGTTTTGTCGATGTCGCACCAGCTGGTGCTTCCTCTTCTAAGCCTGTCTGAGCGACCTTGAGCCCTCTTCCCCAGTGTTGCCACATCTACTGGTTTATTAGTACTTCTACTATCTTCTTTATTTTTAGTGACTTAGTGATAGAGCTCTAGAATCTACTGATTTCTGGTAGCTTTCAGAAAAATAACAGCGAAGTTTACTGCTGCTTCAAAACTGTCTACTTTTTTCTATTACACGCAAATACAGCTTTTGCGGTCGATTACTTCTAAATTGCAGCCAACCTTTACGGTGCACAAGCTACGCGAGATATGTGCCTTTTGTTTCTCTCTCTCTCTCTTTTCGGCTCAAAATAGTCCTCAGCGCACCGACAACTTCAGTGTACTAGTACCAGATGTCATTGAGGCCCTTCAAAAACTGATTGAAGCTTGTCACGGGCACTTTTTTAACAGTTATGGTGTCCAAGGTTTTCTGTGCGCCATGTGGTTCCTAGAATGTCGCACCGCGCCAAGAATTTTTCAGGTCGTTGTACTGTGTTGCTGCTTCGCAGATGGGACATTGTATAACTTACAAAGAGCACTGGATCCCTGTCAGCAAAGGCTTCGTTTAAAATGTCTCTTTCACCACCAGCAAAAAATGCACTGATTACTACTAATTTTTAAGGAAACATTTACTACTCTTTTTCATAATTTGTGGCAGCACTGCTCCCGACGCCGCAAGATACGTGATGGCTTCATTAGTTGGTGGTGTAATGTCTGCAATGGAACGACGCGTTAGTGACCTGTAAAAGTGCCTCATTATACTATTTTCTATTTATTGCAGGGAATTTTTGGCAGTGGTGTGCTGTATTTAGTTATCTGCTGGCGCGAACATCTTGGAAGTGACAATTATTTTGTGCATTTCCTTCTAAGGGGAGGCGTCTTTATCGTAAGCAATGATCATGCAGATCCAAAAGGTTTTAGTGGGCTTCGTTTAAAACCGCATCACAAGTTATCAACATAACTGTTGCTGTTTTAATATCGTCCCGATCCCGGCGAAACAGCCGCTGTGGCCGCTTTTCCAAACCCTACCGAAAAGAAAAGTGTCCGACGCTTCCTGAGTCTGTGCGCGTACTATCGGCGCTTTATAAGTTTTCAAAGATTGCTGAACCACTTACTCGCCTCACAAGAGACGATATGCCGTGCGTTTAGAACGCTGAACAATAAGCATCTTTCACCGAGTTCCGAAACCACCTGGTTACGCCGCCCGTTCTTGGACACTTTGACGAACAGGCCGAGACTGAAATTCATACAGACGCCAGCAACGTTGGTCTGGGCGCGGTACTCGTACAACGGCAAGAAGGCGTTGAAAGAGTTATGGCTTTTACAAGTCGCACTCTATCGCGCCCAGAGTTCAACTACACCACTACGGAGAAAGAGTGTCTTGCCGTCGTATTGGCGCTCGCAAAGTTTCGGCCTTACCTTTACGTCCGTCCATTCAAGGTCGTGACAGATTACCACTCGTTGTGCTGGCTCGCAAATTTAAGGAATCCTTCTGGACGACTGGCATGGTGGATCCTACACCTGCAGAAATATGACGTAACCATCGCATACAAGTCCAGACGCACACACGACGACGCTGACACGTTGTCGCGCACGCCTGTCGAATCTCCTGATAAAGACATTGAGGACGCCAGCGTTTCCGTTGGGGCTGTAAGCGTGACAGATTTGTCCAAACAGAAGCGCGCAGATGAGGAATTACGGCCTATGATTGAACATTTTGAAGGCCGCAACGCCAATCTGCCCCGACAAATAGCTGACGGACTCTCGTCTTTTTTTTGTTTACGACAAGGCGTCGACAAGAACTCTGTTGCCAATAACGGAACCTACCTTTTGGTCGTGCCAGCCGAGTTTCGTGACCAAATGCTGGCCGCCTGCAACAACGAGCCTCCTCCTGGCCACTTAGGGTACACCAGAACCCTTGCTAGAGTGCGAAAATCGTACGATTGGCCGAAACTGGCCACTTGTGTTAAACAGTATGTCCAAGCCTGTCGTGAGCGCCAGTGCCAGAAGTCGCCAGCTATGAAGCCTGCGAGATTACTGAAACCCATTGACCCACCTCGAAGACCATTTGACCAAGTCGGCATGGGTCTCTTGGGCCCGTTTCCTCGGTCATCTTCGGGAAACAAGTGGATCACCGTCGCCACAGATTATTGAACGCGTTATGCCGAAGCAAAGCCTCTGCCTCGAGGCACTGCTTCCGAGGTTGCGCAATTTTTTTGTGTACAACATTGTGCTGCGTCATGACGCCCCATCGCGCGACATTACCGACCGAGGAACGGAATTTACGGCACAACTCATTGAAAACGATGCCTACCGTATGCACTCCAACTGGAAGCTTACCCCTGTCGTTGAAACAAAAAGTGTACAATCATTGCATTCTACCGGTGCTAACATATGGGACAGAAACTTGGAGGTTAACAAACAAGCTCGAAAAAAAATTAAGGACCACACAAAGAGCGATGGAATCAAACATGTTAAGCCTAACGTTAAGAGACAGGAAGAGAGCGGCGTGGAGCAGAGAGGAAACTGGGATGGCCGATATTCTAATTGACATTAAGGAAAAAAAGTGGATCTGGGCCGGCCATGTAATGCGTAGGATGGATAACCGGTGGACCATTAGGGTTACAGAATGGATACCAAGAGAAGGGAAGCGCAGTCGAGGACCGCAGAAAACTAGGTGGGGTGATTCAGTTAGGAAATTTGCAGGCGCAAGTTGGAATCAGCTAGCGCAAGACAGGGGTAATTGGAGATCGCAGGGAGAGGCCTTCATCCTGCAGTGGACATAAATATATGCTGATGACGACGATGATGATGATGATGATGATGATGATGATTATAATTATTATTATTATCATTATTTCATTGAAGACGTTTTTCAATTGCGTTACACGACGCGTCGCAAGACAACTGCCCATCACCCGCAGACAAATGGCCTGACCGAAAGGCTCAACGAAACGATGACCGACATGCTGCCTATGTACGTAGACGTACAGCACAAAATGGCTAATGAAGCACGTCCGTACGTACGTAACGTTTGTGTACAACACCGCTAAGCAAGAGACCACACGCTTCACGCTGTTTACGGCGTGAAGCGTGTCGTCTACCTTGTTTACGGTCGTGAAGTCCAGACCATGCTTGAAGCAATGCTCCAATGTGACAGCTTTGACCGTCTTGACCAAGACGCTGAGCTCTTCGTACAGCGCTCCGAGGAAGCACGCCAATTGGGTCGCACGAACACAAAGAAACAACAGTGATCGACACACAAGACTACAACTTCCGCCATCGACAAGTCGAGTGCCAACCAGGAGATCGGGTTATGGTCTAAACTCCTGTCGGCTGCAAATGCCTATCCGCGAAACTTCTCAGCCAGTACTTCGGACCTTACAGAGTACTGCGGCGAGTGATTGACGTCAATTACGGGGTTCTTCCTGAGGGCAGCCAACCAACTATAGACGTCGAAAGACAAACACCCGAGATCATGCACGTTGTGCGGCTGAAAGTATGCCGCACTCCATAATCACCATAGTTTTTGGACCATGTCCTTCTTTTTGTTTAATTAAAGACGATAGTCTTTCTTGGGCTACCTAAATGCGAAAAACTTTGTCCCTCCGTCCGTCCGACTGTCTGTCTTGCGAAATCGCAAGAAGCAATTCCTAAACATATATATATATATATATATATATATATATATATATATATGTTGAGGAATTGCTTGCGATTTCGCAAGAAGACAGATTTCGCAAGACAGACATTTCGCAAGACAGATTTCGCAAGACACGATTTCGCAAGACAGACAGACAGTCGGACGGACGGAGGGACAAAGTTTTTCGCATTTAGGTAGCCCAAGAAAGACTATATATATATATATATATATATATATATATATATATATATATATATATATATATATATATATATTTATATATATATATATATAGATTAACTTAACTGCAAAATTCAAGCTCCGCCGCGATGACGTTGTGTGTGCTTAGCAGATAACCCAAGACTGGCACCACTTTCAAGACATCCGTCCTCAAAATGCGCTATGACATGCATTGGTATTCGACAAGCACTTTCCCCGGAAGCATCTGTGAAGCATCGAGCGACGACCGTGACTGGTAAGTCGATGCTCTTCTTACAATGCAAGGTTGCTAACGCAGACAGCATTGCCAAGGAAGTATGGGTTAATGGCAAGACATGAGGTGAATGAAACAGCAAGTTAGTCCGTGGCAATGACAAGCTCTACATTAAATCACTGATCCAGAAGCGAATGCACAAAACGACCAGGTTTCCTTATTTCTCAAAATTTTAAACTTCTATGATATCACATTTGAAAAAGTCAAAGCCCTTCCACCCTGTGAAGAGGGAAGTATAGCGAAGCTGGCGCTCTGGTGGAATTTGCTTTGTTGGGGTTTAGTTATATTGGGGATTTGCTGTCTTGCATTTCACTCCAAAATGGTAAACCAACCCCTTCGCTACGTAATCGGGAAAAAGGTTCCGGTGCCGGTTCCGAGTAGCACAATGGAGTATTTTTAGCACTTAGACAACGGCTATACAATGCCCGGCTCTGAAAGAACTGGCTCAGCGTCTACGGGCGACGGCTTTCCTAGCGCGTTCCTCGCTCTTTTGTGCGACGTTCCCAGACGAGAGTCCTTGACCAAAGCTCCGTATAGGCTCATTCATATAGCCGACACGACACCGATTTTGGTCTGCCGACTGCTGGCGACAACGTTTTCCGTTGTTTAAACCATTGGCCACAGCGTTTTCCGTCCTCTAAACTGCTGTTGCCAACAGTCAGTAGACCAAAATCGGTGTCGTGTCGGCCTAGTGTGAATGAGCCTTATATACAACCAACGCTAACGCGAACTCCTCTCACACCCCACTCCTCCATTGACCTACTTTTTTCGTAGACAGGCGGGAGCCCGGAGAGAGCCGGTGGCACAGGCGGCCGAGGCCTGCTGCGCGCATGCGCCGCAATCGGAGAGCGGGCACGCCCACGCACAGTCATGCGTAGCAGCCGCCTATCTCTCCCCCGCCATCGGGCCGCCGCGCCCTCACCTTCCTTCCATTTATCAGCGGCCCTGTCAATAGACGTACGCGCAGAAGCCGGAGGGGCGGAGGAAAGAACGCGCGTCAGCAGCCGAGAAAGAGCGCCGCCGGCCTAGCCTCGCTAGCCTCCCAGCAGGGCTCAGCTCTACTCGGGCGCAGCTTCCAGCAGGCTTGCCGCGCTAGCCTCGCAGCCGGGCCCAACTCTACTCAGGGGGGAACGCGGCAAAAAGAAGGTCGACTGGCGCAAGAGAGATAGCGGGGGCTCAACCGGCCGGGAGGGAGGAGGGGCCATGGGCTCAAAAAGACGACGACACTCGAGCCAATGCTGATCGATGATGATAGTTTTTTTTTCTACACGCGGACACAAACCTGGGAAACCTAGCCCTTAACCGCTTCGCTGCAAAAGGGAAATCAGTGCTAGCAGGATTTGTGAATGCAGAGATGACAAGTTACCCGCCGCGGTGGCTCAGTCAGCTAAGGCGTTGCGCTGCTGAGCACGAGATCACGGAGCCGCATTTCAATGGAGGCGAAATGCAAAAACGCTCGTGTGCTTGCGTTGTAGTGCACGTTAAAGAACCCCAGGTGGTCAAAATTAATCCGACGCCCTCCACTAAGGCGTGCCTCATAATCAGAACTGGTTTTGGCACGTAAAACCCCAGAAAGAAGAAAGAAGATGACAAGTTTAATGATGCTTTTATTGCAGTTACGCTGGATGCCCCTGAATACCTTTTTGGTCACCTTTTGTGGCCGAAAAGGTGACCAAATAGGTACGGTGGTGAAAATGGTGAAATGGTCACCTTTGGACTGAAGTGATTCGAGTAAGTTTATTAGGTGCGTCTGGGTAACTGTTCCAAATTTGTGATGTGTATTTTAACTTCAAGCATACTAATGTGTGGTAAGCTAAATACTTCGTAGAAGAGCTTGCAAAACTTAAATTGCACCTAATGATTTTCAGTGTCTGGTACGCGCTCATAGCTACAGCATCTACGTGTAGCTGGCATGATAAGCGGGCTGCTAAATGAACAGCTCAAACATTGCAGGCACACATTTTATAGGCTTGGTAATTAATGCAGTAACATGATAAAGATTTTGTTATTGTAGTGAGTCAAAAATATTTGCTTTTCATGCTAATTCTTATTCCAGAATTGTGACACAATTTACTGAGCTTATGTATAGTGCACTGCAATTTATTTCTACATGGCATGTCAGCCGGTCCATCTCTGTTCTATTGTCAGATCGTGGTCATCTTTAGGCGTCTGCTCAGTGCGGTTCAACAAACCAAAACACCTCAAACGAAATCGAACAAAACTGCAATGTATGAAATTTAAAGCCATTTATTTCACATATACACACAATGATGAGTAATAGATCGCTGCTACGTCATTTTACATATTTTTAAACGGCAGCTCTACAAAGATCTAATTTCTTGCGTTATAGTACATTATTTCCAAATACATAATTATTCTACCTTGTTCTTTTCACGCCATCATCACACATTATTTGCTCGGTATATATGCCTTTCACGAGGTACGTCAACTTCCCGTCTTTTACTGCAAGACCTTTGGACTCATCTGCGAGCTCAGTGATGTTCACAGCGATCCACTGGAAATTGCCTTCGGCAGAGTTTGACAGGGTGTATGCAAAAAAGCCATATAAGTCGACCTTCACGCTGAATTGGCAAGCCTAGAAAAAAGTAAGCAAAAATTATTTCTTTTCCTCCAGTTCCCACAATCGAAATCTTTTCAATGAATTCACAAGCCTGAATAGCATATAATAAACGAGAAATTGCTTCTTACGATCTCGAGCGAGAGAGAGATTAATTATGAAACAAATGCTAAGAGTTGGGTCTAAGCTACCCCGTTCTAACCTGCTACTCAGCGTTAGAATAGGGTAGATGATATAAAGAAAAGGGGCATTGGCAAAAAAAGCTAATATTTATTACAGTCTTGTCTACAGTTCACTCCCTCTCAAAAACCTTTGTTGGATTTATCACTGCAAGTAAAAAATAATATTCTATCCCAATAAAGACAACCTAATAGCTTTAAACAAACGCCACGTGAATTTTACAATCCTTCATATATAACCAGCATATTATTTAAGGCTGCAGAAGAATTGGATTTTTGCCGCATATATGCGGCTACCCTCCTTCTATGTCAATCGAAACTACCCTATACGCATGCAATTTTCTTGATATCTTTAATCGGCATAATTGCTTAAGCAAATTTGCTGCATTACCCTCAGACTTGCACATGTTACACAAAAATGTAACCGATTAAGATTGTATATACTCCATTCAGAAGTATAATTGATTACAGTGACCAATTACCGTCTCAAAAAGGGAATTGAGCAATTACTAAACGAAATCTGTAATTGTTATGTTACTTTGAACCCAAATTGATTAACAATTTAACATAGCACAAGTCATCATCATCATCATCCTATATTTATGTCCACCGCAGGAAGAAGGCCTCTCCCTGCGATCTCCAATGACCCCTGTCTTGCGCTAGCTGATTCCAACTTGCGCCTGCAAATTTCCTAACTTCATCACCCCACCTAGTTTGCTGCCGTCCTCGACTGCGCTTCCCTTCTCTTGGTATCCATTCGGTTAACCCTAATGGTCCACCGGTTATCCATCCTACGCATCACATGGCCTGCCCAGCTCTATTTTTTCCTCTTAATGTCAACTAGAATATCGGCTATCCCCGTTTGCTCTCTGATCCACACCGCTCCCTTCCTGTCTCTTAACGTTAGGCCTAACATTTTTCGTTCCATCGCTCTTTGTGCGGTCCTAGCACAAGTACAGTATATATAATGAGCTGACCTGGCTCTTACAGTGCGTCCTCTGTAGCCCTTGACAGGGTGCTTATCTTCAAAAATAGTTGGTTTTAAAAATGTTTGTGTCACCTTCCATTGTTTTCTTGTGAAGCCATCAGGGGAAGAAATTGAAAAGCTAGCTTAACGTGCGCGCTGAAGGGAAGGGCGGTATTGCACCTAGGAACACCACCTTCCGCGTAGAGGCTGATGTTGCTCAGTGTCGAGATGCTCGCGTCTGGGTCCTCTATAAAGCACGGCACTTTATTCTTGATAAGCTCGGACGAGGCGCTCCTGGCAGGGACAGTGAAAAGATGGAAATATCGTTCGTATATAGGTGATCTTCTGGCATAAAAATATCACCGATGATTAGATACTCTCTCATGCGAAATTTGAGCGCAGCTCTACACGTGTTTTATTTCGTGATATGTTGGCTGGCGCGGACAATCTATCTCATGCAGTACGTTACAAACGGAAGGAAGTGTGGCGCGATTGCCTCGTTAATCGGGAGATCGCGAGAGCCAGAGCGCGGATGACGCGTGGGCGCGATCCACCGTAGGCGCGCCGCCGACAGACCTACGAGACGACGCGCGCTACTATGGCGCCATCTCGTAGCCATCGTCGCCCCACTACGCTTTTTTTCTCGCGCTTCCGCCATACCCTGCTCCGCTTTCCGCCTCGTGGTTCCTCTGCACCCTCCTCTCCACTTTCCACCTCTCGTCTTTCATCCCCCGCTAAGCTCCGCGTTCGCTTTCATTTCGCTGTCTCTTAACGTTAGTCCTAAGATTTTTCGTTCCATCGCTCTTTGTGCGGTCCTTAACTTGTTCTCGAGCTTCTTTGCTAACCTCCAAGTTTCTGCCCCATATTTTAGCACCGGTAGAATGCAATGATTTGTACACTTTTCTTTTCAACGACAGGGGTAAGCTTCCAGTCAGGATTTGGCAATGCCTGCCGTATGCACTCCAACCCAACTTTATTCTTCTGTAAATTTCTTTCTCATGATCAGGGTCCCCTGTGTGACCTAGATAAACGTACTCCTTTACAGACTTTAGAGGCTGACTGTCGATCCTGAATTCTTGTTCCCTTGCCAGGCTATTGAACATTATCTTTGTCTTCTGCATATTCATCTTCAACCCAATTCTTACACTTTCTCGATTACACTTTCTCCCATAAACCAGTTATAACGGGCCAAACATCTGGACGAGGCACTTTGATCCTCTTCTTCTGAGCACGGTAATACCTGTCTGTAGATGACATGGGCTCTACACTGTGTACCGTGCTTGCAATTGTCACAACAGTGTTGTCCATCCAGCGCACAACGATTATCCCGTCGTCGGAAAGCGCGTGCTCTTCGTACCAACGGGGCTGGCATTGTACAATATAAGGAGCCCAAAGGCCCAGCGTGACCATATGTCAACACGTAAAATAGCACGCTCGTACACAAAACAAATGAACAATAGTATCTCCCAAATTATCACCGGAAGTCGCATATTGCATGAGGTATACAGAGACATATAGATCATGCTATTGCTGAAATGAATACCGGAAAAAAAGACATTTACCCACGCGAACGTTGCATCTCGACGTGGCGAACTGCAACCACCATTTCCCGCCTTCTTGAGCAGCTCCCAATAAACATAGGCGATTGCTTCCACCTGGTGTCTGTAATCTGTAGCTTAAGCTCTCGAAACGCACGTTGGGGCAAGTAGGGCGCGGTTTTTTTAAACCTCTATAAATTAAAATGCTTTGTGTACATCTGCGTGACCATATGGTCACGCTGGTACCTAATGGGTCAAGTTTCAGAAGCTATATCACACGCTTCTCGGGAACAAAAAGCAGAATGCTCACTTATACCACGGGGAAACTTAAAATACCTTTTTAATGTTTGGATCGATTTCAAAAGCCCAGAACCGTCAATATTGACACACCATGCCACGGAGAATATTTGCGCACCTCGTGTGACATCAATGTTATCTAAAATGGCCGCATCAATAAAATGTTTTGTTAGTATACTCATTCTATAGCCTCCGGTAATCTGTTCGACGCATGCCGAGAAATACCCTAATAGCCATTGGGCTATGAGTTCCCATAGATCTTTCCTACCCACCCATCCCAACAAGTCGCCAAGTTCTCAAGACGTAAAATACGTTGAGTGTACATCTTTCCATTAACATGCGACCATGTTTACATAGGCCAGACCAGCCGGTGTGTTAATACCCGTCTAAAAGAGCATCGAGTATCACTTGACAAAGGTAACCAATCACACTTTGCCAACGACTGCAAAAGCTTTCATTGTGAACCTGTCTTTTGTGATACTGTCGGTTTTCTTTGCTCATACAAACCAACAAGCGAAATAACCGAGGCCTTTCATATCAAAAATCGTGCTCACATGTGCGTAAGTGAGCCATCTCTAGTACTAACTGTCAAGGAATTCGTCTTCTTGAGCTTCACGTGACCTTTTTGTATATGTAGAAGCTCCGTATTTTTTATATCTTTTGTATTTTTTGTATTTTAAATGCTCTTGCATATTCTCACTTTAGTTAGCCTGGATATATATATATATATATATATATATATATGACTTTCTTTACAAAAAGGTCGCAGTTTCGCCCAAAAGGCGAAGCATCGATTGCGATAGCAAATGATAGACAGCTATGCGAAGAAAGAATATTAGTTTTCACGACCGTATAAACTTGCAAACATTCGCTTACTCACTAAAATAAGAAGCACGGTGTAACACGCGCACAGGTTAACATGGCACATGGGTGTTTAAATGCTGACGGAGGTCGTAAATTATCCGCTCTTGTGCCGCTGCTGCAAGGCCTCCTGAACACTTGCTGCCCCTAGCGGCGGCGCTCACTTCCGGTCACACGAAGTGGCCGCTCTCTCGCCCCAGCGCGGGCGCGCCATCGGAGCACCTATCTTCTTACACCGTGGTCCACAGCACAGATCGCTTTGAAGATGAAGCCCGCGCGGGTGCGCACTTTGTCCACGTGGCAGATGGCTTTCAAGATACGGCGTCCTCACGGCCGCACGGCAAGGAGCAGTGGCCGGGGTAGAACGTCGCCCTCCCCTCCCTCGCCTCAACACCCCCCCCCCCCCCCCCCCCGTGCCACGCGTGCGAGACTGAGCCGCGATCGTTAGCTAACCCTCGCAATCTTGCACTCGCACATGCATCGTACGGTGCGCGGCGACGATGTTATCGTGCTTGGACTTGATACGGAACATCACAGTGACGGGGACGGTAGTATGGCGCTTGGAGTGTCCATATAATTGCTATCGCAATAACATAAACTGAGTTAGCGAGTCAGCGCTTGTGTGTTACCTTTCCCTTCTGTCCTTTGTTGTGTGCGCGCTGCAGTATCCTAATGAATGCGCTGTGTATGTCTTCCTCCAATAGACAACTTCTTTTTGGGGCTTCTTTAGCCAGTAATTCGTAATGCTTGCATTTGATGTCGCGTTTTATCTGCTCCACATTGGAGGTCAGCTAGAAGTTTGTACTGCTGCGGCTGTAAAAACTGATAATGTAGCCATCAACGCCGCTTCCGCCAGTAACGTTGGCCTCCGTAGGATCCCCGATGCAGCGGCATAAATATGCCTGCGGCATCAGTGATCAAACATCCCGAAGACAACAGACCCCTAATATTTAGAACTGCCTTCAGTTTTGGTGTCTTTAAATTCTTTATTGACAAGGGTGGCGCACACCTGTAAAAGATTTCATCCCTTCATAAAAATGCCTCCACGTTGCGGATTTCAGCAGAAATCAGTAGCCACATAAACGATCTTGCACAAACATATTTTTTTTTTCATCTTAGGTTGCATTTTCGGCTGTGTGCATTCATTGTGACAAACTCGTTTTCTGTGTGCATAAACACTATGTGTTTAGGAGCACGACAGGATATGTTTTCAGTGTAAAGCAATTTGTCATCATGACACAAATGGTATCCGGCGCCACATCAACGTGGGAACCGCTCCTTCATGTGAACTCAATAAAGTAAAAGCATCACCTTCACATAACAATGATCAGTGATGATTTACCCAATCTTGAAACCATCTGGCACTTCAAAGAGTAAGTTCACTACCATAGGTAGGTCAGAAACCACATAGCTAAAATGACAGGTGGGAAAAATTACAAAGGTGACAACACTTTATGAAGCATAGTTAGCGGTGATTGCATTCCTTATTGGCTGGGGCTAGAAAGAATTTGATCTCTGTTCAACACTGGCTAGAGTATTTTCAACTTGCACAAGTACTGATGCCTGCGTAGATTCCGATCTCGACCAGTCCCACCTTATAATTGTGTTTCAGTCTGTGGAAGTTGCTGTTCAGGAAGTGCATCAAAATCAGCAATACGTATTTAAAGATATGAATATAAAAATATGAATAAGTCACTTGCCTGAACGAGCAGTCTCTTGGTTACAGAGGATGGGTCACCCCACCTCTCCTCTTCTGAGTGTTTGATAAGACCACTGACGTTCAATATAACTGCCCTGTAATCTAGTCCCTTGTACGTTACTGGAACCAAGGTGAATTCACCAAGATAGAATGGTGTGTTTATGCCTTTTTGAATATGCCAATTTAAAAACCCAGTGCAATCAGTTTCTTTTTCTTTCAACGTCTTCATTCCATCGCAGCCGGCGTATTCAAGCCAGTCTATTTCGCCATTCACGGGAGGTCTGCCGAAAATAATTAGAAAAGATATTTCGATTTTATTCAGTGCGAAATAAAGCGCTTACTTGTCGCAAGCGAAAAATCGTGAACGTGAACCAATCTTCCTAATCAATAGTTTGGTTTACAGATATGAGCAACGTGCAGGCTATAATTGCGAAACCATAAACATAATCAATTGTGCGAGGAGCGGACCTGCAGATAATAAGATAATTACAAAGAATGCTGGTTTTGTCTGTTTCCCAGCCTGTATCACCTTCTTCTTTTATACAGTGTAATCCGAGATTTTCTAACGTTTTACAAAATAACTAACACGACGAGAAACGATGTCCGACAAAGATGTGTTTGCTTTCTTTAGCTTGTTAAAGTACTTATGCAGAGGGCCACAAGAACATTATCGATTTAGTTACAAATTTAGTTGTTTATTTGCATTACCTGACTTAAAGTGCTTGTTTATTTATTCAATGATTTAAGGCAAACATGCACTTTAATGAGCCCCTAAATTACTGTCCCCAAGCCCCAGCTAGCGGTTTCACACTCGCCTTCGCGTCCCTTCACACGGGGGCTGTGTCCACCTCGCCGTGTTTTTACCTAGCAAGCTCATGGATGCTACGTAAGTACACGGAGTCAGGACAGCAAATTGGCGTTCTTGTTTGAAAATGCTATCAGCTACTGATTACCAGGCGTAGTCGCCTTTCTTCCCGCACGCAGTTGGTGCCGCGCGCGGGGCACAAGACGCTACACAAGATGAAATTAGTTGACTGCGCACCACAGCTAAGCAAGACAACGAGCAATATTGCTACGCATGACTGGGTGGCCTAAGTGTGCTAGTGGGTGGATTGTAACTGACTGCCTCGTAGATTGGACGAATCGACAGCTTTTATCGAGGTGACGTCACATACGAGAGCCTGCTGGCGTCTACTTATGTGGAAAAAGGACGGGAAAAGCACGGAGAGGAGCATACGATTGCTTCGATGCGACGCATCTTTTTTAACAGAGGCCGAGGTTGAACCGTGCCGAGCGTTGATCAGCGCCAGCCACAGGTGGTCGGTGAGTGGCGAGAGAGGAGGTGCAGAGAGAAAGAGAGACAGACAGAAAGCAAGAGAAATAAAGCAAAATGAACATCCATGGCGAGGCGGGATTCGAACCCGGGTACCCACGGTCCGAAGGCGAGCGTCACAACCACTGCGCTATACACCCACGCTTGCAGGACATGCATTTATCCCAATCATATGGTTGCATTGTACCGACGAGAAGAGAGAGAGAAAATGATTTAATGAAAGGCAGGGAGGTGAACCAGGACTGAGCCCGGTTGGCTACCCTACACTGGGGGAAGGGAAAAGGGGAGGACGAGTGTAGAACAACTTGCTATGGGCTAGAAAAAGAGAAAATGGGAGCGAGAGAAAGCAATAAATAGAGACACAGATAGAGAGAAAGAGGGAGAGACAGAGAAAAAGATAGAAAAAAGGAGAGAGAGAAAAAAACACTATAACTCTCTTCGCTAGGTGGGATTTGAGCCCGGATACTCACGGTCCGAAGGCGAGCGTCATACCGACTACGCTATACACCCACGCGTGCAGAGCTCCACTATTTCATCATATTTCGCAAGCGTGGAACTGCCTTGATTTTTTTTAAGCGAAGCTTCCTATGTCTGACTGATTCGTCCGTGAGCGCCGAAAACGCACTGCAGCAAAGCCAACTTACACAATGGAATTATCTGCGCACACAACAGAACAACGACGCACGACATACGTATCGTAGAACACTACACTTTACAATCGCAGTTGTACCGATAAGAACAATGAGAACTGCAACACCACGCTACCCAGATGAAACGTATATATCTGCATTGCATTACGCGCGTCACGCAATGCATTCCCGACCGTCACCATGGGTAGGCCGCTGCCGTACGCGAACGTCAGCGCGAGCGCGATCGTGCCCGTAAGGCCGATCTTGTGTATCGGCAACGGCAGAGCCTCTGACCGTCTACAACATCTATCAGCACAGCAATACTGTGTAAGTAGAGTCGTCCGTGAAAGTGTAAGTGTGAGCGTGTAATCAACGGCTACATCATCTAAAATAAAGGCTATGCACCTTAACGAAATGTGTCTTCATTCAACTTCAACGTTCAATAAATACAATACTAAACAAGCAATCAAATCACATATGCATCGCATCGGGTCGCACAGCATTTCTTGGGTTTATTGCGTGGTCGTTGGCTTTGGGCTGATTCAGTTTGCATGGGCGAAAGGTTCGCATTCAACCATTTTTCTTTAAGAAAGGGGCTTTGATTTTTTTTTGCCCATTCCAGACACTTCGCAGTAGTTAGGTAGGTTCTCGTCTCCCCTCGTTCCGGGCCTATTGGATAAAAGGATTCGGCCTTGTTTTGGGCCCCTTCAATACAAAGATTTGTCAAGCATGCAATGGTAGAGATGTTGACATGCTGACGACAATATATTTCCTGTTTACGATTACTTTCGGAACTCCATTATCACGTTCATTGAAGTAAAATAAGCGAAGGCTTCTGAAGGATTACCCACTTTAAATGGAAAATAATTAGTCCAGGAGATCGCCCTCTGTCTGGCTGACGTTGTTTCACTCTTGAAAACTTGCCGGTTGTGTTGACTTTTGCTACGTGATGTAACGCGAATTAGGCGATAATAAAAAAAACAGCCCACACTCGCATGCATATTTATCTTGTCCCAACGCCAACGAGATCTTTGAGACGACTTGTGCGTGTGTTAGGTCGCATAACCGGAGTGAGAACCGGTGTGCACGCGCCTGTTTCAAAGCGGCCTCGGGCTCACCAATGGCTTCTGCGTGCGTCACGAACGGCATCATGCCACTTTCTGCCATTGTTGCCTCATGGAAGCTAGTGCTTTGAGACGCGGTGTTAGACGGCACCACTTGCAGCATCCACCCACATTTCCCAGTGCTCGTCTTGTTGCAGCCAACGGTACGACAGCGCTGTGCGACAATGCACCAGCTTTTGAAATTGCCCCAGGTCGTAAACGGAACAACTGATAATGTTTGGTCGCCTGAGTAATAAAAAAAAAGGGGGGAGGGGGGGGGGGGGGGCAGGTAGTGATCAAGTCGCCATCGTGTCATCGTCATCTCCTTGCTGTCGTCACACACAGCGCTCACGTCGCGCACATAATTGCTTGCATTTCACAAGCATGATGTTTGATCTGATAATGCTTCGACTAACCCCAAACGACATTGGATAGCCAGATATACCTGGGATATCCTTCACATAACATAGATTTCCTCGCTTCGCGGGATCTGTATCATTTCTTTTTTTAATTTGAAGCTTCCCTTTCGTGCTTAGCATTGCTTTGTTCGCCAAGGATTACCGTCACGACGCACGTGTCTCTTTAAAATGCGTTCAAACATGCCGAAGACGGTTAAAGGGTTGTTCGACACAAAGCAGGTAACACTAGCAGATTATGTCATGTCGCAAACATGAGCAAATGTGTAAATATTCATAAGAGCGCCATATTAGCTGCCTCTATACGCGAAGCACATCTGGTAACCCATCAAGTCGACTACAGACATGTCATCCACTTACGTTTGGATACGATGATGTGGATGATCTCGCCAATATCCGTAATCGTCAGTCATACCCCATGTCAAGACATGACCTCCGGACGTCTCATTCATTCTATTTACGTAGGTTTCGACCTCCTTCTGCAGGTAGAACCATTGCTCACCTACGCCAGATTGAACTGCACGTAAATGGAGAGATGAACGCACAGCTGTTAAATTCATCCCTTGTTCACCCCTTGTGGGAGATGCACGCGTAGCACCAGAAGGACTCGCTGCATAACACGACGATCTAACCCATTTCCACACAGCCTGCCGAAATTTAGCGGCTGCTCTGGGCTCATTATCCCAACGTCGCCTATACAGATTGCCGCAAGCCAGCGATGCTTCCTCTACTTCCTACAACGCGGTACAAACATGCCTCAAGAAAGATCACCACGCTGGCCACCATCTACTCTACGTGCCACATGTAAGTCTACTAGCTTAACGCTGCACGTTCTCCCAGCTTAGCCAAATCTGCTGCTGGCCTTATTTGCTCGGTTAATATTGCTGTTTGGCTACTAGCATGTACTTACTATAGCTTTCATGTCTAACATATCATTACTGTAACTTTAATGCAAGATGAAATACAGGCACAGAGAGAGAAAAAGGCAATGAACAACCTGTGAATTAGCTTTCGGTTTATGAGTGTCTTTATTACTTCATCCTAATACTTTTTTTCATGGAACATCACTCTAATGAATGAGAAGAAAGGGAACCGAGGGACTCGATTATTTTTAATCATATCATAAAAAGCCAACAAACACAGACACCAAGCACAACATAGGGGAAATTGCTTGTTCTTACTAATTGAATTAAAGAAATTATAAATTATTGTAAAATGAAAGTAGATGAAAAAACAACTTTGCCGCAGTTGGGGAACAATTCCACGTCTTCGCATTATGCGTGCGATGCTCTTACCAATGAAGCTAACGCGGCGTCGTTTTCCCATCCAATTTCCGGGCTAGTTAAGTTTTCCTACTAGAACTAACCCCCCTGGGAGTGTTAGCTAGCGCCACCACTTACAACCTTGGCGGCGGATGTGGAACATCCTTTCTGCCGCAGGCGTCACGAGCACATGATCTTTTCTGGGTGAAGGCAACTGGTCAATAAACCCACATATGCAACCTGGAGGCATCAATGTTGCTGGATTCGAGACCTTCGTTATGTAACGAGCAACTCAAACGAAAAAAGTTCGATATCATCAACCATCTAGCGCATTGTAGTGCTTCTATATATATATATATATATATATATATATATATATATATATATATATATATATGCGCACCGGCTAACCATCGCATCGAAGTCACAATCGGTTCAATACGCCCCCATGATTGTAGCGGCCACCGCGTCGGGATTTGAAACGCATTGCCTACCCACCTCGTTGCGTAAGCGCAACTAGCTTCTGGATGCTTAAAATGTCACTGTAGCAACAACTGCAGCCGTAGGGTTGTAATGTCTAGCCAGATAACACATTTAGGACCGCAGTTACTCAGCACACCACCTTGCCCCAACTACTATATATGTACTTGGACGCACTCATCGAGGTTTCAGTGTTTCATGTCGTCTTTCCTTCACAGTGTAAGCAAACAAATATTTTTTTTTCACTTCAGTAATACAAAAATAAAGAAATAGCAACAGGAGCACAGATCAGTTGTAATCCAGTGAAATAAGGAACATCTGTGCAGGGATTAATGTGAAACACTATGTTTTAAGAGATACACCATCACGTATGACCGGAATTGAAATGCCTTGCTTTTCACTAGTTATGGGAACGTCTATTCCGTCTTATATTAGAATAAATTCTATTTCCAGCGAAGGAAAGTCTATTGATGTCTGAATGCCATTTCCGACAGGTCCCATGAGAGGTCCCAGTACAGTAGCTTCACTTCATGACCTCTTTCTGTATTTAATTTTGTCTGTTGTACTTTCACAACCTATCAACTATAAACCTAGCAACACAGCAGATCTTTTCTGCAATGTGCCGAATGTAGGTTTACATTTCCTGACGATATCAAACTCGTAAACGGATGCGCTTGAACAAACGATTACTTGATTGAATGCACTTTCTTCGTTTTATTCTCCTGAGTAATACTGCCCTACCATTTGCGTGTTTTTCTAGCTTATTTTATCATTTCAGCCCTGAGACTCATTCAATTTATCTTTTACCGCCAATCTTTGGATAACATCCGCGGCAGGCGCGTAATGTTTGGCCAACACAATACCAGGACCGCGATAAATGTTCAGCAAATTTCAGAGAATTCTTTGCGACCAATTTCTATGCCTTTTATTCTTGACATTGAGCTACCTTTAAGCGAATGGCAACTTTCCTTCCTAAGAACCTTGATTCACGTTAGGCATTTCTGAAGAACTTGATTTCTGAATACAGATTGCTTGCTACTGTATTCTGTCATTTGTCAAAATCTTTACTTCTAGGTGGTTGATCAAACTTGCTTAACGCGAAATTGGTAAAAATTCTAATTCAAATTCAAAGACAGGTCCTGTAAAAGTGGACTAAGACAACACCGCTTAATATCTACACCGGAATGTGGTTATCTGTTCTCGTTGCTGCACACGCGTCACTTTGTGATGCTTTTTCAGGAAAATAGTGGTTCTGCAGCACAAGTAAAGTTTTATTCCAGTTTTGTGTGACGAAGTAGAAAATCAAATCGAACGAGAACCAAATTGAGTGATGGCAAAGCATTTACGCATGCCTGTTAGCGGCGCAAACCGTGATAACGCCTGTTTGTGCTTTATTCTAATGTTGCGCTAGATAATTTGTTCTTATAAACTTGCAAGTCATTCTCATATTCGCCAACAACCCCTTTTGCGGTCAGGAACAAACACTATTGGGCTTTGGCCAACGCAGGTGCATATAATAACACTTTGCTACTTAATGAAAAATCAGCGTAGCATGCAGCGCCGGGCTGACAACGAAAATTTCACGGCTTGATATAACGTTGACTACGTACCTCCCACAGCGATCGACAGCACCTGGAATGCAAAGCATGCATACTCAGAAAAACAGCTCAGAGAATACTCAAAGTTCTTACGGACTGCAAGATCTCTTGATTTTTTAATATGTCTCTTTGATTTCGCGGAACGCATTTATCGCTGAATAATCATGCTGCAAACGTCTTACAATCTATTCAGATTCCTGTGATGAGTACAATAAGCAATATTTCAAGTGGTGAGAAAGCAACGCTAATCCCGTAATAAAAAAAAAACTGTGCGGTAGCCATCTTCGATGATTGTCAATTCTAGCGAATAGCCCGAACGAACGAAGTAAAGAACGAGTGAGCGAGCCAACAAACGAACGAGCGTAATGTGCTTTGCTTTGCTTTGCTTGTTTGCTTGCTCGCTCGCCCGCGTGTGCATGTGGGTGCGTGCGTGCGTGCGTCGTCAGCGGTGTGAGCGCCGACGTGGAATGCGACCGCCACACATCTCTCCCACAGGCGCACTATATGGCAGCAGTTTCATGGGGGGAGGGTGTCGGGGGGGGGGGGGGGGGCTGTCCTTTCCGAGCGTGAACCTTCAGGTGCCAAAAAGCTCACGCGCTATATTCCCTTTCGCCTCCCCCCCCCCCTTACAATGCAGGCGCGCGAGAGCGCGCACGCTTTCCCTCAGCGACTTTGTATCCAAAGTCCTCCCATAGACCATCAATCACCGACCACCGGCAGCCGCCAAGCATGGGTTGGCAGAAAAAAAATTATTCGTTTTAGAAGAAGTTATATTTTTGTTTCAGTTACATGAACGTTGAACTTGAAATATCAGCAAATTCTAATTCGGTGGTATTTAACTAGCTGAGCTTTCCGGCAATTGCTATCTCAATTTCGGTGGCATTATGGCCTCTTATACAATGCCGATATTTCATGTATATGTTCGTAATGGCAACTAAATATCTGCCCTATTGAAAATTTAAATGACCAGGAAATTCTGAGCACAGATCAACGAAATGACAAAACCCAATCCCCAGTTTCTATGAGAACATTGTAAGCAGACTTCTATTTTACACAACTACATCTCTATGCTGCTGCATGTGTTGCACGTGAAACCTGCATGCTTCAAGGTGCATTACGATGAGCAACACGAGAACAAAGGGAGAGACGGAGCCAACGTTTCGACGAGTGGATTTGTCTTCTTCAAGGCCTTGAAGAAGACAAGTCCACTTGTCAAGTCCACTTGTCTACTTCAGACAAAGCCTTGAAGAAGACAAGTCCACTTGTCGAAACGTTGGCTCCGTCTCTCCCCTTGTTCTCGTCTCTCCCCTTGTTCATCATCTCGAATTTCCATCTCCCGCATTCCCCGCGTTTTTTTTTTTTCAAGGTGCATTAGCAACATGCCAGCAACACTGCGTGCTTCAACGTGTGTTTACATAACTACAATCGTCTACACTTTTATCTAGCGCGCCCGAGTGCTGGGCAGCAAAGGCAGAGTATCAACACAGTATCTGCTAAAATCATAGTACCGGGCTCAATACTGTGTTGTCTGGGCTTTCTTGTGGCTTTCACTGGCCATAAGCACTCTCTCAACCCCGTCAGCAGCCCAGATACATCGATATTTTTGCATCACAACGCATCGACTCCTCACTTTAGACATTAGTGTGGACGACTCTACAAATGCTAACTTGGCCAAAATGAGTGACAGTACGGCTAGAATCTTTCTGTACTAAGAAGTTCTTCTACAACGATTATAATCTTAACGGTTTTCTGCTTACCATGAGCACTCTTTCAATCTGGTCAGCAATTCCCAGACGTCGATATTTTCCTACCGCAGCGCATCAACTCATTTCAGATATTAGTGTGGACTGCTCTACAAACGCTAACTTGGGCAAAATTACTGACAGTATGGCTAGACTTTTTCTGTACTAAGAGGCTCTTGTAGAATAATTATAGCCTTTGCGGTCTTCTGCCTAACAAGAAATTAGGCTGCGATAATCGTAAGTACTACTTTATAGCACACCCTACGCTTTCTGTGCCCATGGATCTTGCACTTATTGTACGCAAAGAATAAAGAACATGCCCATGCGCCAGGTGCTATATATCTGTACACACACGACATTGGCAAGGTGCGGTATAGAAACAATATTTTAAATAAATTCTTACCAATGTCCAAATAAAACAGCCATGGCTCTCCAGCATCTTGATGCATATGAGAAACTGCCGAAACAAAACAAATATAGTCATGTATTTATTAAGCATTAGCTTTTCTTCGATATGCATTTTATGCGTGAGTGTTAAAAATATGAATTTGCGCCCTTGTATTTCATAGAACCTACTCTGCAATAAATAATTCGATCGTGTACTTGAGGAAACGTTTCGGCGACTACGAGACTAAGTAAGTTAGAGGTGTACAAATAGTCGTAAGCTTGAAGTGCTTTGTTCGAAAATAATTCGAACACACTTTACACTGTGCCCTCTGCTACGTAAAGGCTTCCATGATTCAACGCGTCGACACTGTGCAAATGTATAGTGCGGAACAGTGTCACCGTTCCCTTCCTGCAAAGTCTTGATTTTTTCATGTAGTGCAAAAATGTCACGGTGCCTTTTCGGAAGCTAGCATCGACGGCGACGCCCAATGTCTGTCTTCCCTTGTAGATAGTACTGTAAAAAACTTCATGCATACAGAATTTGTCATCATAGCAAACGAGAAGTCTGATGCTCATGACTACGCCTTCGAGTGCGCGCCTGGCATTTGATGTTTCAGGGCACAGAAAGTAGGGCTAGTTGCTTCGGGTTCATTACTGTTGCGAAGGAATCACATCAAAGTACATGAGACGTAACGACAGACACGCTGAACGCAAGCTCCTATTCTCTGCTAAACACTTAATCAAAACTAGACAGAATATATTCTAACATGTCCTTATGTGACGTGATGTATTTATTCCAAAATAGGCAATATGTCTTGTGTGATACAGGTGACAGATGACTGATGCATTTATTTTTTTATGGAATGTGCCCAGCGTCGATGATCTCCGATGTTCTCTGTTCATGGTGCCAAGCTAACAGATGAGCCTGAGGGATTACACGATCCAGACAATGCTTGCATGGAGCGTGATGTATATGCTTAAGGGTATAGCACACCTACGGACGATGAACCGAAAATCAATTTCCCTTCTTTAAAGGGATCAGACCGCTTCATATGAACACGTACGTGTAACTTATATTCTCCTGACTTTCTTATTAAAGCTCGAGTTCAGAGTGGGCGCTTGCGTTTGCCATGTCTATTTTCAGCGTGTTTTTATCTGCGGCGCCAATAAACCAGATATGAGGGCATTCGAGCAGACCCCGAGAAATAGTGAAGGGATCTACTTACTTTAAGGAACCACTCAAAAGTTGTGAATATATTGCGCAGTCAAAATATACTTATGCTGTGTGCAGTCCCAGGCCATCATTTGCACAAACTCAGCGAGGTTTTTATAAGTATGTAAAATAAGCTTCAAAACTTGACCTTCAGAGCTTTGTGCTCTTTAAATGTCGCAATAAAAAAACACGCGGCGTTATGAATGCGGTAAAAACATGTTTTTGTGTTAGGAAATATCACTTACTTTGTAGGTCGATGCAACGAAGAACAGCGCATGTGCAAATGAACAAAACACTACAAGGGGCAATAGCGCTGATTAAACAGTGGAAAGTTTATTAGACAGAAAAAGCACCAGCAAAACCCGACGAGAAAACCTCGAAATCCAATTCATACATGCCGAGTCGATATATGTCCCAGGACTAATGTTCCAGCAGTGGTGTGCCACTTTGAAAAAAACCGAAATTTATTGTCACCAAAACAGTTTTGGCTTGTTAAAATATATCTCTGCTTTTGACACGGAACGGCTCGGTGGGTTCTGGTTTATCCCTTCAATTTCAACAATCCTTTAGGAACACTGGGTCTATCATTGTCCAAAGCACGACGACAGATCGTTAAAAGATCTTACGGATTATTTTCAGTACCACTGGTTAGAGGGCACGCTGCCGCAAGAATGGCGGCACGCCGATATTACAATGATGCCAAAACCAGGCAAGCAGCCCTCTCTAAACCAAATGAGACCCACCTCGCTCACATCATGCATAGGAAAGTTATTTGAAAACGTCGTCCTGGCTAGGCTTCAGCCGTACCTAGAAGAGCAAGCCCTGTTGCCGCCCACAATGCTCGGTCTTCGACCGGGGATATCCACTCAATACGTACTGCTGCAAATTAAGGAAGAGATAATTGACCATATTAGCACCCAACAAAGCAAAGCCATCCCTGCGTTAGACCTGAAAGGCGTGTTTGATAACGTAGCTCACGACCTCATATTCACCAGTCTAGTGGCAACCAAGTGTGGCCGACGACTATACAATTACGTCCGGGCGTTTCTTAAAAATCTCACTGCGACTATAGGTATAGGAAATATACGTTCGGACTCCATTCCTCTTGCGGGAAAAGGCACGCCGCAAGGGTCAGTGCTTTCCCCCGTGCTATTTGACATTGCTATGAGCAGACTACCTGCACTACTAGATGCATACCGGGAATTAGGCATGCACTTTATGCTGATGATATGGCTCAGATGGTGAAATACAGGACGCACTACAAGCAGCAGCGGATGTCACCCAGAAATATGCACGAGCAGGAGGACTTACGTGCGCAGCTCAAAAGTCAGAATTGCTTATAGTAAAAAAAAAAAAACTCCAAAGGAAACATCACCTACCACCTCACATCACGGTGACTATCGAGGGTGAACCTGTAAATAAGGTTAACAAATTACGCTTACTAGGACTCCACGTTCAAGCCAATGCGAAAGCGACATATACCCTGATGCTCCTGAAGAAACAGATTAATCAGGTAGTACAAATGATCCGGCAGGTCACGAACCACCGCCACGGCCTAAAAGAATCCGATGTCATGTGCATCATACACACTTTAATCGTAAGCCGCCTTACCTATCACACACCTTACCACCGACTCACCCAAAAACAAACAAACCAGCTAGACACCCTCGTACGAACAGCGGTGAAAACGGCGACGGGCCTTCGTGTCTACACCTCAACAGCCAGACTACTACAGCTTGGTTTGCATAACACCATGGCCGAATTATTCGAAGCCCAGAAAGTCAGTCAGATCGAACGACTGAAACGCACATTGACAGGAAGGCACGTACTCAGACAATTACGTTACCCAACATCAGATTTTGCCCCGCGCTAGCCCCTGTCAATCGCACTAAACATCAAAGAAAACATTACAGTGGCTCCCATGCCTCGGAATATGCACCCCGAACACCATAAAGGCAGGCGCGCTGCACGTGCAATGGCACTGCACCAAGCATACTGCAACGACCTCGACACCTTCTATACAGACGCCGCGTGCTAACCCGACATTACAGCCAAAGTGGTAGCGGTGGCCGACTGGAGGGGCTAAGCAGTATTATCAGCCACAATACGCACTGACAACTGCACGGAAGCAGAAGAATGTGCCATAGCCCTCGCCATCAGCGCTCAACCCCCAGATAAGATCATACATATTCTTACAGATTCCCAGCAAGCATGTCGAAACTACGCACAAGGACGGATTTCACCGATCGCTCATAAAATTCCACACAAGAAGCAAAATATTCCACTAGTTCACCTAGTCTGGACACCTGGGCATGCGTCGCTCCCTGGCAATGAGCGCGTTCATGCGACAGCCCGAGGCCTAACCCTCCAGGCACCGGTGGAAGACCAGTCCAACCCAGACAAGGTGGAAATGATACCGCTTACATACACGCATATACTACAACACCCCAGACTATCCCGTAGAACATTCCCTCCACCACACGTGAAGCTAAACCGTGCAGAGGCAGCCGCTTGGCGCCAGCTCCAAACTAATACGTTCCCCAGCCTTGCTCTCCGCCCCACTTTTTACCCTATCCAGTACCCCGACAAATTTCCTTTCTGTGGTGGACACCCAAACCTCTACCATTCTACGTGGGAATTATCCAAACCACCCGGCCTACCTAGAATACCCAACGCCTCCCCATCCCAGTAGGAAGCCGCTCTTTCCAGCACAGCCTTCGACGACCAGCGATACCTGATCGACCGGGCCAGCCGGATAGCAGCAGCAAATGGGGCCCTGGACTGAGGGCTCCACCCTCTGGGACTTTGTTACAAAACACCAAATTAAGTTTTCTACTAATAAAAAGTTTTTACACACACACTACTACTACTACTACTACTACTACTACTACTACTACTACTACTACTACTACTACTACTACTACTACTACTACTACTACTACTACTACCTACTACTACTACTACTACAAACCACACATAGTCACTACAAAGCAACTGGCCGAAACATCATTGAAAGCCTAATAGCGTGCATTGATTTTGATAGAGAACGCCCGGAGGAAGTTACGGACCATCTCAACAAAGTCAATAACAAATGTATAAATCCAATGTTTTCTCAATATCAGAAATGCACTGTAATAACGAGGACAGTAAATGGGCCCCAAAACATGTTGGACCGACATCATGACATTGAAAGACGTGTTGTGCTCTTCATTTTCCCGGAACACCTTCACGGCTCCAGCGATCAACTCTGCAATACCAACAACCATTCTAAAGACACGGCACGCGCTTCTGAAGAACACAGATGTTCACTAAAAAGTATTTTGGATGAAACGCTGCCAATAAAAAGTCCCGTGCTCTGCTTTCGACAATGAATAACCTCAACAGTTGTTTTGTCCTTCCTTAAAGATCAAAAACAGATCTAGGAACAGAGTATGTCTTCGTTAAAACACTTCAGCAGAACCATTCTCTTGGTGAATGTCTGCGTTAATGCGATTAGCATTGAAGGAACGTAGCGACCCACCGTAGGGCCAAATTCACCATTCATCTGTAGCTAAACGCTTCCCACTTAATGCGCGCTATTGTCCAGTTCTGTTCACTTCAATGTTAGAGCCGTGGGTGGTGGCGCTGGCTTACACTCCCAGGGTTAGTTCTAGCAGATAAACATAAATACTCCGGAAAGTGGATGGGAAACCGACGCCGCGGTAGTTCAGTTGGTAAGAGCAACGCACGCCCAATGCGAAGACGTGGGTTTGTATCCCACCAGTGACCAGTTGTTTTTTCATCCACTTTCATTTCCATTAAGTTATCATTTCTTTAATTCAATGAAGAACTGCAGGTAATTTGCCCTATGCTGTCCTGGTGTCATTGTTTGTTGGCTTCTAATGAGACGCAAGGCGAGAGCAGTAGCAATTCTGAAACAGATCTATCAACAAGGCATCAGAGCACGCTTCGTCGACGCCGCGGAGTACAGCGATGGGAAGACCTTTGCCGTCGTCGTGGTCGACTCCAGCGGCAAGCTTTCCAATAGCGCTTCAATTCGCACTTCAGACCCCGAAGTCGCCGAGCAAGCCGCCATCGCCCTCGCCCTGCTAGACGGTCGTGGGTCTGAGATCTACAGCGATTCCAAAACGGCAGTTAGGGCTTTTCAGAAGGGTCGCTAGACCTGCCGGTCCCGACGTGGGACTAGCCGGGTGCGCGACGAGTTCGCGTCCTCGCCGGACCTGTAATAAAAGTTATTTCACTCACTCACTCGCTCAATGATACGGCTAATAAAAATCGGGCCCCTTGATTTCCTGTTCTCTCGTTCATATTATATATATATATATATATATATATATATATATATATAGAGAGAGAGAGAGAGAGAGAGAGAGAGAAAGAAAGAAAGAGAGAGCGCTAACTGTGCAGTTCATCATCGTCTTCATCTCTACATACCCATCCTCATAATCATCATCATCATTTGTCAGGTTGGTGCTCGTTAGCTGTCTCTCGCTGTGTTGAAATACAAGGTATCTGCCTTCGTCCCGGGTGTCGTCTTGCAATATATATATATATATATATATATATATATATAGAGAGAGAGAGAGAGAGAGAGAGAGGTGGACGTAGCGGCTGCTGATATGGCTGCATGGTGGGCTGCAGACGGAGCCTAGTGACATCGGCATACGTAGGCGGTACAACCGCTTCGAACGACGGTGGTCCAGCGACGGCTTCGGCGTAACTAAACGGGGCAGCCGCAGAGCTGGCTTGGGCCGGTCTAGCGACAACTTGAGCGTAGCTAAGTGGCGCCGGTGCTGGAGGGCGCTGGTGACATTCGGGCATGACTTCGGCGATTTCCTGTTCAATCACTCTGCGGATGGGAGGCGGGAGTGTGGTTGATGGCTGTTCCACATGCTGCGGGTGGGCAAAGGGCAGCAGAGAGAGCTGGCGAGCAATTTCTTCGCGCACAAATGTCTTCATTTCAGCCAGCAAGGTGGTGTAGTCAGAAACGGTTGACAAGCCAGCGAGATCTGCGTCCCGTGCTGGCGGCCGACGGGTCAACGACCGCTGCCGGCGTAGCTCCTCATAACTCTGGCACAGCGTTATTAGCTCTGCCACCGTGCGAGGATTTTTGGCGAGGAGCATGGTGAAGGCGTCGTCGTCGATGCCCTTCATGACATTCTTGATCTTATCCAACTCAGACATGGTCGCGTTGGTTTTCTTGCACAAGTCCAGGATGTCCTCTATGTAACTGGTGAAAGATTCCCCTACCTGCTGAGCCCGTTCGCGCAAACGCTGTTCTGCTTGTAGCTTACGAACAGCAGGGCGGCCAAACACGTCGATAATTGCAGTCTTGAAAGTGGACCAGGTCGGGAAATCGGACTCGTGGTTGTTGTACCACAGACTTGCTACTCCCGCCAGGTAAAATACCAAGTTGCTCAATTTTCCTACCTCGTCCCATTTGTTGGGTACGCTCACGCGCTCGTAGATAGCAAGCCAGTCCTCCACGTCCGTGCCATCCGCGCCAGTGAAGATAGGTGGGTCGCGTTGACGAGGGACACCGGGACAGGCGGGGGGTGCGGGAGCAGGCGTTTGCTGGGAGGCGTCTTGCGGCATGGTAGATGGTAGTGCACGGGATCGAAGCTCCAGGGGCATCGAAGGGGTTTCGGAGCGGTTGTGAGGGTACAGCACTCTCCAACAATTTATAAGGGTGTTTATTTGATGGCACTCGAAGCAGCGCAAGGGCGACTGTCCAAAAAGCGCAGCACGGACTCTCAGCACGAGCGGCGCTCGAGAGCCGAAGGAAACGACCCACTAGAAGGTACTGGCGAGGGAGACCCACTTCAAGGCGCTGGAGCGAACGACCCACTACAGTGTTCCAACGCTTCACTACAATATATATATATATATATATATATATATATATATTATATATATATATATATATATATATATATATATATAGAGAGAGAGAGAGAGAGAGATACAGAGGTACAGATGTATGTTGTATGTATGTATGTATGTATGTATGTATGTATGCATATACATATATGCAGACGAGTGGAAAGAACATCAGTTGGAAGACAGGTCTCTGTCACTGTTTTGTCCCAGAATGGGCATGCTGCGCTGAAAGCTACCTCGGCTTCCCAATTCCACTCCACCCCTACCAACACCCTAATTCGTTTTCTTGCGTTAGTGTCCATGTAATGCCACTTTATGGATTCCAATGAGAGCGTTACGCGCCAGCTCCACATGAACACGTAGTGCAGCTGCATTTTGGGATGAGGACATCTGGAAACTTTCAATATACACGACGCATCTGCCGACCAAGAAAATGGAAGAACAGCAGAATTTCAACCACAACAGTATACTATATTTGCCTTCCTATTTAAACCCACACATCCAAACGTGGCCCCTCTACACCTCCTCGAGTAATCCAACCCACTTCACAATTACCATGCCCAAACGATTGCCCAGTAGCTTACTCAGAAAACCTACAAAGAGACCAGAGATGCCTGATAGAATCCATAGGTTAGGCGCTAAAAAATGGCGTCCGTGAGCACCTCGACTGTGCAACTTCGAGAACCGGCATCCTTAAAAGTCGTCAAAAATTCTGCCGACGCCAACGAAGATTATTCTTAGCTGGCCCCGAAATGAACATAAGGCTGCAGAGCAGCGCGTTCTGCAGGGTCTGCGTCCATGGCATTAAAAAATTATATTGAAATAGCTCCACGTAAGAACCATGGCCAGATTATGAGGCACGCCATACTGGTCTGACTGCATCATACATCTGGCCACTTGCAGTTTTTTTTTCCTTTTTTTTTAGCGTGCACATAGGTTCTTGCAATTCGCCTCCATGAAAATGCGGCCGTTGCGTGCGGGATAGAACCCACGCCCTCGAGCTCAGCAGCGCAACGCCATAACACCAAAGCTACCCTGGTGTGTGCGTCGGTGGCATATGCACCATTAAGGCAAAATATGTAGTCACTCAATTGTTTGCAATATTAAACGTATACAGATACACATTTTAGAAATTGTAGAGACTTCACCAAATGCTTCTCAGTTGTACAGGGATCGCACTTAACAACTTTAACTGTTTGGAAGAACTAGTAAGATGTTGTAATTCCATACTAAAGCCGTCTTGAAATGCCGCCTCCTGGATTCATTGACATTATCGTGCCGTTATGAAGCAGAGCAAAGTTCATTGACGCCGTGTAGCAGTAAGGGTGGTTATGATGACATTACTCATAAAAAAAGGCAAGAGTGCGGCCCGTGTTCCTTCTCACTGCGCTCGCATGTAGCAACTGCAGCGATCGCAGGAACGAAACGCGCTAATGTATATCCTACCGTCATATTCCAAAACTGGATCCTAGAAAGAAGTGTAAGAGTAAATTATTAGAACCTTATTATGCTTGCCAGTTATTTGTCTGCGGTTTGACTGGTGTCGAACATCCTCTTGAGGAAGAAATGACAAGCGGAAATATTATGTGAATATTGCTTTAAGGCTGGCTCGGTGGTCTGGTAGCTCTTGTGCTATGTAGTCGTGAGGTGCAAGTGACCTCGTTTCTCTATAGAGCAAGTTCAGTCGAAGCGTGGTAGCTCCAGGACTGGTAGTTTGCAAGCTCCAGCGCGAATAACTGCCTGAAACACGTTGTGTCCTGCCCCTGGTGTTCACGAAAAAGAACGTGGCACTAACGTGCGTTGCGCAATTTCCTATTCAGCTGTTGCCCACGCTACTCGTGCAGATTCTCAATCACGTTGTACTGCACTTGGCCCAAACACATGTGTGCAATCTAATGAACTTGTATACATATTTAACTGAATATTTCATCGGCGCAAGGGCCAGATATGGACAAAGAACTCAAGGTCAATGATAATGCGTTACCAATGTGCATGAAGTGTGAATGTAATGTGGTTGCAAAGCGCCTGAAAAACATGGAATGTAAAATGCCTAAATTACATTTGTATTAAAAATATGACTACCCATGCAGTGATTTACGTTGTGATGAATAGCATGTGATAACGAATGAAGAAGTCATATTCCGGCACGGTATTTGTGTAAACATCCATGCTGGCTCATCAGGGTCCTTAAACGCTAGCGCCTGGAGGCACGCGCTAAATTAACTATTGCACGTGCTAGTAGTTAGGAGGCCGTTGCACGACAATTAACTATTGTCGCAGCAACGGCCTCCGAGGGTGGTCG
>NC_051163.1:58622272-58656121 GCF_013339745.2 Dermacentor silvarum | reverse complement strand
CCTACACCCGAAATAGATTTAAAGGGATAAAAAATGGGGAGAGAGAGAGAGAGAGAGAGAGAGAGAGAGAGAGAGAGAGAGAGAGAGAGAGAGAGAAGAAGGTGCTCTTAGTGTGAACACGTGCGGTTGTCCAACACTCGACAATCGGTCACTGAGACCAGTCGATTTCATGAATCGTAGCAATGCCGGCGTCGTTTTGCAAGCCTGCGACGCGTGGGACCATGGTCCAAGAATCTTTCTCTGAAATTGGTCGGCTGTCTAATCGGTTTACCACTTTTAATTGGTTTAATCGGTTTCTTAAAGGGTGTCGTGATCCTACAATAACGCCGGAATATAGAATGTCCAGCTTGCCGTGAGCGTGCTTTGGGTCTAGACATGGTGATGAAAGGTGAAGTGCATATGTCTTTGAGACATCTATGGCATCGGCTTTTCCGCGACACACCTTACATTTCCCCAAATTTCCGTGCATTTTTTCTGTCTTATTTACGCTCTAAAATTAGTTCTTATTTATATGAAAACATTATGCCGGTACATAGTTACATCGAATAACTCGGAAAAGTAGTGACTAGTAAGACACCATTGCTCGTTTCCCTCGCTGAAGTTGCCCAGTTCATTCACCGTCGTGGCTGCAGCTCGAAAACTACAAGGTTTAAGGCGAAGGCTGACCAGACCTCTCGGCGTTATTAATGCGTAAGCATTCTTTGGCACGTACGCCCGCCTCGTCACTCGAAAAGTATAATGCCTTGTATCTGCACAAAAATGCATAATTTGCAAAGACATGTAATCGTTATACTAGTGTAAATGTAGATGATTGGTTGCTTTATGAGCGAGAAGGAACAATAATAAAAAAAGAATCATCACGGTGAATACCCATAGAGAATACCGATAGGGCTCCATAGAAAAGGCATAGGGCAGCATGGGGAAAATGCATGGGGTGGGCCAACTGAAACTTGGGGCTGGGCCAATCCGAAATTTGCGCATAGGCTAACTTAAATTTGGAAGTGGGCCAACTTGAAAGCTTCGGGTGAGCCAACCTGAATTTGGGGGTGGGCCTACTTAAGTTTGGGAGTGGGTCAACTGAAATTTGGGGGTATGATTACGCATACTTCACAACTCCAGTGGTGTTTCTGCATTATTTTTGTTATTATTAGATTGTATCTTGCATATTATGCAAAACATAACTTTAGCTTGATGTATACTGTCCATTCTGCTCAGAGCAGTGCACACACGCAGCAGCTCAACAGAAATACAACACACAGCAAAACATTTAACTTTTATAAAGTTAACCACATAACATGCAAGTAAGGCCAGATAACAACATTTGAGAATTGCATTACATTTAACCAGCCGTTCCCAAGTCATGTCAGCAATTTTAATTTACACGAAGATTAAGACGGAATTTCGAATTTCGCTCAAGGTGACACCAAAGTTGTCATAGCATACAGCAAATTAGCTAAAAATGTCTCAGTTTCACCCGAAAGGCGAAGCATCAATTGCGATAGCAACTTAGTAGAAAGCTATATGGAGTACGGATAGTAGTTTTATCAGCTGTTTAAACTTGGACATGCAGCAGCACCAGCAACGCGCAGAACTGTTGTCGACGCCGTCGCCGTTTTGCCCGCGTTCGCACCGAACGCGCGCGTATATTGCATATTGTGAGCGCTAAATGTGTCACTGTCTCATTGTCATCATTGTCTTCATCTGTATATATCCATCCTCATAATAATCATCATAGTTTGTCGGGTTCCGACAAGATCCCGACAAGGTCGCTGTTGTACTAATTTCCCGAAACCACCACACCTAAAGACCTTCGCAGCGTTCTCGGATTAGCGTCGTACTTCCGCCGCTTTTTATTGCGATAGCAATTATATGGACACTCCAAAGCAGATTTCTGCCGTCGCCGTCGCCGTTGCCGTCGCCGTCGCCGTCGCCGTGAGGTTCCGTATGACGTCAATGGAGATGAAATCGGCGCCGCGCGCCGCCGAACGCTGTATGTGCGAGTGAAAGGGCGCGAGGGACGCGCGCTTTCACGGGGAGTGAACGCACAGCGGAGAACAAACGCGCGTTCTGTGCCGTGCTCCCTTAAGGGCTGCAGAAGTAGGCGTCTCTTTCCTCCTTTACAATCACCATATATGTAGAGCAAACGCGCCTTCTTCTGACGCACGAAAGGCCGTGGGGGGAGGGAAGGGAGGCGACGTTTAGCTGCGGCACCAAGTGCCAGAAGATAGCGCCAACCTTTCCCTTTCCCTCAAGAACCACTTACCACCTATTTATATCAGAGGCTCCGGCAACAGTCACCAACGCCGCACGCATTTTGTGCGAACGCGGGCAAAACGCCGACGGCGTCGACAACAGTGCTGTGTGTTGCCGGTGCTGCTGCATGTCAAAGTTTGTACAGCGGATAAAACTACTATCCTTACTCCGTATAGCTCTCTACTAAGTTGCTATCGCAAGTGATGCTTCGCCTTTCGGGTGAAACTGCGACAACTTTTTTCGTGACTTCGCGGCTATCGCAGCTCCTCTTCATAAACTTCTGACCATGACCACACCCTTCCCCTGCACGGGTGAATGTGAAGCCGCCTTTCAGACCCTCAAGCGATGCCTCACGTCAGGACCAGTGCTTCGTCACTTTGATACCACAGCCTCTACTATGGTATACAGACTTACGCAAGTGGGCATGGAATCGGCGCTGTCCTGCTGCAGCGGAACCAAGCGTCTGAAGAGCAAGTCGTGACCTACTCGAGCCGTACTCTTTTATTTATTTATTTATTTATTTATTTATTTATTTATTTATTTATTTATTTATTTATTTATTTATTTATTTATTTATTTATTTATTTATTTATTTATTTATTTATTTATTTATTTATTTCACTACCTTCAATGCCCGAAGGCGTTACAGAAGGGAGTGGGAGAAAAAAATACATGATTGTTGGGATTGTTAGCGGCTACTACATACAATAATGATTGCTGACAGTGGATTTAAATGCAGACACACTTGTAATGGTGACGACGGATGTGGGTAGGTGGTTCCATTCCTCGGATGTCTTTAGCAAGAATGAATCGGAAAATAAGTTAGTATGGCAGAAAGGGGTTTCAACTTTATGACCGTGATTAGTACGACAAGGCAAATAAGATGGCTCATTAAAAAGTTCATTTTTGAGATGTGGATTATGAAAATTCTTATGAAATAAGGATAAACGAAACAGTTTTCTGCGCAGAGAAAGGTTAGGAAGTTTCAAAATGTGTTTCATCGACGATACGCTTTCTTTCTCCGGCTGAGCGAAATTATACCATCACTGAACAAGAACGCCTTGCCATCGTATGGTTCATACAAAAGTTGCGCCTCTATTTATATGGCCGCCATTTCACAATTGTGACTGGCCATCATGGTTTGTGTTGGCTATCCTCCCTGAAGAGCTTGTCCGGACGCCTCGGCCGTTGGTTGCTGCTTTTATAGGAGTACGACTACACTTTCGCCTATAGGTCCGGCAGGCAACACCAAGATGCTGACGCTTTGTCTCGCTGCCTGCTGTCGCCAAATGCCCATGGCTCATCTTCCACCTGTTCGGCACCGCCCAGCCAATCGATCAAGCCGACGTATATTAGCCCGGTACGGTTCGTGACCTCGGCAGACATTCTTTCATCAGGAGACCTCGCTTCCCTCCAACGTGCAGATACATCATCATCAGCCCATATTTATGTCCACTGCAGGACGAAGGCCTCTCCCTGCGATCTCCAATTACCCCTGTCTTGCGCTAGCGTATTCCAACTTGCGCCTGCGAATTTCCTAACCTCATCATCCCACCTGACTTTCTGCCGTCCTCGACTGCGCTTCCCTTCTCTTGGTATCCATTCTGTAACCCTAATGGTCCACCGGTTATCCATCCTACGCATTACATGGCCTGCCCAGCTCCATTTCTTCCGCTTAATGTCAACTAGAATATCGTCTACCCCCGTTTGTTCTCTGATCCACACCGCTCTCTTCCTGTCTCTTAACGTTACTCCTAAGATTTTTCGTTCCATTGCTCTTTGTGCGGTCCTTAACTTGTTCTCGAGCTTCTTTGTTAACCTCCAAGTTTCTGCCCCGTATGTTAGCACCGGTAGAATGCAATGATTGTACACTTTTCTTTTCAACGACAGTGGTAAGCTCCCAGTCAGGATTTGGCAATGCCTGCCGTATGCACTCCAACCTAATTTTATTCTTCTGTAAATTTCTTTCTCATGATCAGGGTCCCCTGTGAGTAATTTACCTAGATAAACATATTCCTTTACAGATTCTAGAGGCTGACTGGCGATCCTGAATTGTTGTTCCCTTGCCAGGCTATTGAACATTATCTTTGTCTTCTGCATATTCATCTTCAACCCAATTCTTGCACTTTCTCGATGAAGGTCCTCAATCATTTGTTGTAATTCCTCTCCATTGTTGCTCAATAGGACAATGTCATCTGCAAACCGAAGGTTGCTGAGATATTCGCCATCGATCCTCACTCCTAATCCTTCCCAGTCTAAGAGCTTGAATACTTCTTCTAAGCATGCAGTGAATAGCATTGGAGAGATTGTGTCTCCTTGCCTGACCCCTTTCTTGATAGGTATCTTTCTACTTTTCTTGTGGAGAACCAAGGTAGCTGTGGAATCCTTGTAGATATTTGCCAAGATATTCACGTATGCCTCCTCCACTCCTTGATTACGCAATGCCTCTATGACTGCTGATATCTCTACTGAATCGAATGCCTTTTCATAATCTATGAAAGCCATATAGAGAGGTTGATTGTACTCCGCAGATTTCTCGATTACCTGATTGATGGCATGGATATGGCCCATCGTAGAATATCCCTTCCTGAAGCCAGCCTGTTCTCTTGGTTGACTGAAGTCAAGTGTTGTCCTGATTCTATTGAAAATTATCTTGGTGAATATTTTATACAATACTGAAAGCAAGCTAATGGGTCTGTAATTCTTCAATTCTTTAACATCTTGCTTCTTATGGATAAGTATAATGTTGGCGTTCTTCCAGCTCTCTGGTACACTTGAAGTTGTGAGGCATTGCGTATAAAGGGCCGCAAGCTTTTCAAGCATGATATCTCCTCCATCTTTGATTAAATCTAATGTTATTCCATCTTCTCCAGGCGCTTTTCCCCTGGTCATGTCTTTCAAGGCCCTTCTAACTTCATCGCTAGTTATAGAAGGAGCTTCTGTATCCGGTTCATCACTATTTCGAATGGAAGAAGCTTGGCTGTTTTGGCTACTGTACAGGTCAGTATAGAATTCTTCTGCTGCTTTTACTATGTCATCGAAATTACTGATTATATTACCATGCCTATCTTTCAGTGCATACATCTTGCCTTGTCCTATGCCAAGCTTTCTTCTTACTGATTTAATGCTGCGTCCATATTTTACGGCTTCCTCAATATTTCCCACGTTATAATTTCGAATATCCCTTACTTTTTTCTTGTTGATTAGTTTTGACAGTTCAGCGAATTCTATCTGATCTCTTGAGTTGGATATTTTCATCTTCTGTCGTTTCTTTATTAGGTCCTTTGTTTCTTGGGAGAGCTTCCCTACAGGTTGCTTTAGTGCCTTACCTCCCACTTCAATTGCTGCTTCTGAGATCAGCCTAGTTACGGTTTCATTCATTAGCTCTATGTTATCTTCATCTTCCTGTTCTAAAGCTGCATATTTGTTTGCGAGCACCAGCCTGAATTGGTCTGCTTTTACCCTTACTGCCTCTAGGTTGGCCTGTTTCCTCTTGACTAATTTCACTCTCTCTCTCTTCAAATTGCGAGAAATCCTAGACCTCACTAACCTATGGTCACTGCACTTAACCTTACCTAACACTTCTACATCCTGCACTATGCTTGGATCGGCAGAGAGTATGAAATCTATTTCATTCCTTGTTTCTCCATTAGGGCTTTTCCAGGTCCACTTCCTGTTGCTGCGCTTCCTGAAGAAGGTATTCATTATTCGGAGCCTATTCCTTTCCGCGAATTCTACTAACATCTCTCCTCTTGCATTCCTAGAACCGATGCCGTAGTTGCCAATGGCTTGCTCACCAACCTGCTTTTTCCCCACTTTTGCATTCAAGTCGCCCATGACTAAAGTATACTGAGTTTGCACCTTTCTCATTGCTAGTTCAACATCTTCATAAAACTGTTCTATTTCTTCATCATCGTGACTAGAGGTTGGGGCATAGGCTTGTACTACCTTCATTTTGTACCTCCTATTCAGCTTTATTACGACGACTGCTACCCTTTCATTAATGCTGTAGAATTCATCAATGTTGCCCGCTACGTTGTTATGCACTAGAAATCCTACCCCGGATTCTTTCTTATCTGGAAGACCTCTGTAGCAGAGGACGTGGCCGTTAGTCAGTACTGTGTAAGCCTCACCAGTTCTTCTAACCTCACTAAGGCCAATGATATCCCAGGAAATGTCTGATAATTCTTGAAATAGTCCTGCTAAGCTAGCCTCACTCGAGAGGGTGCGCGTGTTGAACGTTGCCACATACATACCGCCGCACAATTATCGACCGGCTCACTGGCTTATCCCGTCCTCCCAACAGCTGCTTAAGACTACACCTTGCACGTCTTAAATTTCATGGTGGATCATTATTTTGGCAAGTTTACCATCCTACCGGTAACCGATGGGTGCAGGTTGTCGCTGGCTCACTTCGACTACACGTTTTACAAGCGTTTCACGACTACGCAACGGCTGGCCACTTAGGATTTCACAAAACCTACGACCGAATTAAGACTCGCTGTTTTTGGCTTGGCCTGTCCACTAGTGTTGCCTAGTACGTCAGTTTGTGTGCGTCATGCCAACACCTAAAACGTTCGACATCTCTTCCCGCCGGCCCTTTGCAACCATTTCCGTGCCCGTCCATTCCCTTCGAATTCGTGGGACTTGTACAAACCCCTTCCGCTTACACCCGCGGGTCACCGATGGATTGTCGACGCCGTGGACCATCTCACTCGCTAAGCTGAGACGGCAGCTCTTCCTTCTGGTGCTGCCTCTGAAGTCGCCGAGTTTGTCCTGCACGCCATTATCTTGCGCCACGGCGCGCCTCGCGTTCTTCTGAGTGACCGTGGCAAGACATTTCTTTCGCATGTTCTTGCTGAAGTCCTGCAGGCCTCTAACACCATGCATAAGACCACCTCAGCGTATCATCCCCAAACCAATGGTCTTACCGAGCGTTTCCATCGAACTCTGCCCGACGAGATCTCCATGTATGTTAAACCCGACCACGAAGACTGGGACACTATATTTCCCTTCGTCGCGTTTGCTCATAACCCTGCCGTTCAACGCACAACAAACTACAGCCCATTTTTCCTCGTGTACGGCCATGCTCCGTTTTTTGTTTTGGACATCACCTTTCTCTCTATGCCTTCTGTTTCATCCAATCTCTCCCAGAGGAGTTCGCCGCCCGCGTCGCCCACTGCCGTGAAATTGCGCGCGCCAACACCGCGATCATCCAGGACAACAGGAAAGTCTGTTGTGGTGCAACTCGTCGTGTCATTTCGTTCCGCCCAAGCGACAAAGTGCTCCGGTGGACACCTGATCGAGTACCGGAGCTCTGTGAAAAATTTCTTCACAGGTATCTCGGCCCGTACACCGTGCTTGAAAGAACATCCATCGTAAACTGTCGCGTCGCTCCTTTTAGCTCGGTTACTCACCGCCATTGCCGCAGCAGCGAAATGGTTCACGTCTCTCGCCTGAAGCTTTATCTTCGGCGTGCGTGCCATTTCTGACTTGCTGCTTTGCTGACCGCTTTCGTTAGGGGGGGGAGGGGGGGAGTTAGTGTGAGCGCCTACTGTGTACCTAGTTCATCATCGTCATCATCTGTATATACCCATCCTCATAATAATTATAGTTTATTGGGTTGATGCTCTCTGGCTGGCTCGCGGGGCTGCGTTAAAATATGAAGGGCTCTGTCTTCACACCGGGCGTCGTCTTACAATAGATATATTACCCGAACTTCTAAAGCTCGCGACCTTTCCGTTACTGTTAACTGATGACCTTGACGAGAAAATGTTCCTTCGGCACACTGCCCTTTTCTGTGTGCTATCGAGGCTTTGTTTTTCTTTTAACGGCAAAGCTTTCTTTAAGCTGGAGGTTCCTCCGTTACGTAAGCGCCGCAAAACCTCCTCCTAGCGATGACGTCACCATGCGTCGCCTAGCAACGCCTCGCCCCAGCTGCGCCTTAGCCACAGCTGCGCTAGCCGTGATGTCATCGCCCGCGACGGCACCGCTTTGCCATAGCTTTCCCCTGGCCGCGCATGCGCAGATGCGCAGCTAAGCCGTGACGTCCCTACTGGGGTATAAAATCGGCTCCGCTTGTCGCTGCGGCGACATAACAGCCGCCGCCGTGCCTCTGACGACGAAGATGTGGCGACAGAAGAAGAGCGTCACTCCCAAAGACGAGGAAGCGCGGCGCGAAAGCCGCCGCACCGCTACTCGAGAACGGATGCGACGGGCTTCGGGCGAAGCCCGAGTATCGCGCCGGTGACGCGGTGGACCAAGCGACAACGAATTTCGGACGATCCAGAGTTGCGAGCTCGTGACAAAGAGCGACTTCGTTTGTGCATGCAGAAGCGACGCCAAAACGACCCGGGTCTGCGGGTGATGGAGAATTTTCAGCGACAAGTTCGGAATCCTACCCCGGCTTGACTACAGAGTGAAGAACCGTCCGTTCCTGGTGTGCCCCCTCTCGCGAAAACTTGGTCGAGGCTCGAAGAATAACGTCGCAAAACTTAGCCGATCCTAGGTAAAGCTAGGTGGGGTCGCCAGTTTCGCTGTTTGCACAGCCTTCGCACCACTTGTGTGAAATTAAGCTGCCCTCATTTTATTTTGGTATGGAGAAAACGAAAGGCGAGAAATGCTAAAAAAAGCCGTAAGATTACGAATTTCGTTGCTTTGTAAAACAAAGCTACGATAAACCACAGTTATAAGCGCAAGAAATAAGTCAGAAATATAACTTTCCAACTTTGCCCCAAAATAAGCTCCAATAACTCAGGGCTGTATATATCATATGGAATGCCGGGCGCCAAGCACCTCGTTACAGTGTTCTGGTTGTCCGAGAAAGATTCCGTTCAGAAGTCTCCAGTTGCCGCCATCACAATGTACGCAGCACAAAAGAAACACTGCGTTTCTCTCTAGCTAATAGTAAGCAACTATATGTGTACTAGTAAGTCAGCAATGGTTCATCACTAGCTAGCCTGACCCGGATCAAGAAAAAGCAGCACAGCACAACGACATTTCAAGGACTGATGAATACTGGTTGCAAGGTTGTATTTAAAATTGTTTTACTACCCGCCGTGGTTGCTCAGTGGCTATGGTGTTGGGCTGCTGAGCACGAGGTCGCGGGATCGAATCCCGGCCACGGCGGCCGCATTTCGATGGGGGCGAAATGCGAAAACACCCGTGTACTTAGATTTAGGTGCACGTTAAAGAACCCCAGGTGGTCCAAATTTCCGGAGTCCCCCGCTACGGCGTGCCTCATAATCATAACTGGTTTTGGCACGTAAAACCCCATAATTTAATTTTAAATTGTTTTACTGATTTCTATTACACTGAAGTTTTGAGTAAATAGCGGAGGTTATTTAGCCAGTTTTTGAATGAGTCAGTTTTTCTTATCTGACATAACATCTGTTGACTTAATGCGATCCGGAAGGGCTGAAAAAAAAAAACAACTAGATTTTCACTACCGTGCCCAAGTTCACTGGTATCATGAGTTTGCCGTGACATCCAAAGGAAGCAGCGTTTCATGTTTATAGCCGTTTCCGTACATTGATTGGAGCAAAAAATGTTTTGGTCCCTTACTTCACGAAACGGTGCACACGTGCACAATCCCATGATTTATAGCAATGGAGGGTCCTTAAAAGTTTGCGTTACAATGCAAATCTGATACCTTTTATCTAGCACGAGCGACAAGTGCGGCAACAGCAAATGAATGAATCAATAGTAATGTAATGTTCTTTTTCTTTTTTGCACAGATCAGAGAGCCATCAAGATGCAGCAGCTGGGGTACGCTAACGGGATCTTTCTGGCATTGGTAAGAACGCGTTATAAGTATTCTTGCTGTAGCGGAACGTTAGCCTGGAACCATGTCACGCCTAAAAATTGCAACTGTCCAAATAACGCACTTCTGATCATTGTTTTTTGCATACGACAGCCGAAATACTGTTGCGCGCAGGATATCCACTGTATGGTATTGTGTCACACATAATAATCACAACCAAAGTTATTGTGGGTCGAAAACACGCTAAAAGCTAACGATACCGATCGAGGGACCCTTGGTACTATAGCACATGGTCACACAATAAAGATACACATCATAGCACATAAAAAAATGTCGCAGTTTCACCCGAAAGGCGAAGCATCAATTGCGGTACCAAATTAATAGAGGAGTAAGGATAGTAGTTTTATCAACTCTATAAACTGGGACATGCAGCAGCACCAGCAACGCGCATAACTGTCGTCGACGCCGTCGGCGTTTTGCCCGCGTTCGCAGTGAACGCGCGCGGAGTTGGTGACTGTTGCCGGTGCCTCTGGCGGCGGCTCGGAGGTTTTCGACGAGATTAGAACGGGACACTCGTCGAGCAGCATCGGAAGTCTTTACCGCCTTCTTGCCTCGCAACGTTAGTTCCCCTTCATATTCCACATAATAGTCCTTCGAGCCATCCTACAATAAATACATTTTTATCATCATCATCATCATATAAATACGAATTTGGTGCCGCAGCTAAACGTGGCTCCCCCCCCCCCCTCTCGGCCTTCGCGCGACGGAAGGAGTCGCGTTTGCTCTCCGCTGTGCGTTCGCTCCCCGTGAAAGCGCGCGTCCCTCGCGCGCTTTCACTCGCACATACAGCATACGACATGCGGCGACGATTTCATCGCCATTGGACTTCATACGTAACCTCACGGCGACGCCGACGGCAGAAATCCGCTTGGAGTGTCCATATAATTGCTATCGCAATAAAAACACGTGGTCTGCAGTGGAGTAAGAATCATATAGAAATGAGGTATGCTTGCAAAAGATGTTCGGTCAGAAAATTCGAGAAATTTCGTGGGAGTAATACAGTTCTGATGACTCAGCTTCGTGGAGACACTAGTAACCGTTGATAGAACCCACAAATATATTCTAGCAGACGAAGACGGCGTGACAGATACGCCGGTGCACATGTGACGGTGTTGTTTGTAAAGACACGAGATGTTTTGGCCCAGATACGCCACTTCTTTAAAATTTGTTTGAAATTTGGGATCCTCATATGATTGTATCTTTCCATAAAGTTTTATTAAGGATTTTATAATGAAGCATTCATTACCTCACGCAAGGCACTTCGCGGAAGATAGGTAAGAGTGCCCTAAATTGCAACGCCCTAAATTTAAAAAAATTGCTGCTGGAGAGCTCAAGGTCTCTTAACGCACTTTGCGAACAAAAGGGCATGCGGTATAAGCGACGAATTGCACGGGCTGTCACGATGTCACTTTACGACTTGCTCCTTTCTTGGAAAACTTAAAATTAATTTGAGTATTATATAGACAGTGCACTCTTCAACATTGATCTAAGTTGGCCACTATTAACCAACAACAACAAGAGACGCAACAAGAGACGCGAGTTCATAACAGATTCTTAGGAAGCGATATCGTTTCTTGAGCATGCACTTTGGCGCGTCTGGGGAATACAAGTACATGAATTTTTAGTCTTGGCTAAGCAATGCTTCTGTTGTTATCTCTTACCCGCCGTGGGGGCGTAGTGCCATAGTGCCATACTGCCGTAGTGCCGTAGTGGCGCTGCTAAGCCTGATTGCACGGGATCAAATTCCGGCCGCGGCGGCCGCATTTCGATGGCACCAAAATGCAAAAACGCCCGTGCACCGTGCATTAGGTGCACGTTAACCAACTCCAGGTGGTCAAAATGAATCCGGATTCCCCATAACGGCGTGCTTTATAATCGTATCGTGGTTTTGGCACATAAAACACTAGAAGTTCATGTATTTTTTTTTGTTCTTTGGACGCATTTTAACTTAAACGTCTGTATTCCAGGTTCCCTTGTGTATGGTTAACGGAGGTATGTAATTTAATGTTATCTCTATGATGAGCGATTCGTTATGAACCTATGCAATGCCTGATAGTAGCAGTGTAAATAACTGTCATTAACTGTGCCATCACTGGCGCAACCTCGACGTTCTTTGATGTTGACCTTAAATGGGTGTTCACTATTTTCTTGAGGGTTTTCATCTTTATGCTTAAGAGCTTAATATAGGCCATAATGCTGCAAGCAAACGCAACCGCTTCTTGCTACAATCCGTGCAGCTAACGAGTGAATGTTTACGTTTTGTAGCGGTGCATATTCTGATCAATCTCCATTCAATTTGACGCAATGTCACACAACGCTAAACGATAAACCTTGCCTGTGGGTCAACGTGATGCCTTTCAATATTCCGGCATCTCTCTGCTAACGAAACGGAAACCACCCACTTTAATTTGCCTGCTACCAGTAACGAGGGCTGTTTCTTGATTCTAGCTATGACTCCCTACCCCATGCTTTGAATTTTAGGTTGCTTTTCAGTTCGTTTAGTACCGAAGCCGTATTCTTAATCCTGTTCATTTTTTCCTCGGGAGTTCGTAAAACCTTGTATTGAATACTTTGTGTTTGCCTTGTTATCTGCTAATTTGGTGTTCTCAACTTTTTCCCTCTTCTGCTATTATAGGGCTGCAGTGGGTATAAATATATAAGTAAATGAATGAATGAATGAATGAATATTTGAATATCGCGCCATATAACTGTGTATTGCCACCATTAAGGTCAAACTTTTGGTCAGGTGCAAGACAAAGCCACGCAGTAACATTTTTTGGGCCTGGGTTTATCTCACGACATCTTGGCGTTTGTCTACTTTTGGACTACATGTGAATTCGGTTGGTGTTTTTTTTTTGTTGTCAAGCCTGGCCCTTACCCGGTCGTGGCTGTCCATGGCCCTGCGCGCGCCTAAGCGCATACACGGTCCGCCTGCCGACCATTGGGCGTAATCTGTGGCGGGTGCAAAGCCCAGGGCGAGCCTACACGGCCGGCGGCTTCATGCGCGCTGTCTTCCCGCGCACCTTGTGTAAGAGGTCGCGTTATCTAAGTTTTTTGGACACGCGCTGCCGTGTTCGCTCTCCGCTGCCGGAGCCCTTCATCACCCCAGCGCTGTGACAGCGAGTGTTCGCGGTCATCTAGTGAGATCCGTTCACGCTTGTATTGGCGTGCGTGACAGCATGCTTGTTAACTTAATTAGTAGGCGTATGTTTACCGCAGATTGCTATCATGCTTCGCCTTTCGTACAAAACTGCGTCTTTGAAGCAGACGACGCCCGAAAAACGAATAGAGTACGCGTTTGCTCTTGGCCACCATAAGCAACGAACGCCGCTATCAACGGCGTTATCGCTTTCGGTATTCACCGAAACGTCACACTACGCCGACAGCAGAACAACAGCAAGAAGGGTAGGTGGAAGGGAAGTGCGTGCAAAGCTGCGATAAGGCAAGGTGGTGAAGCGAAGGGGCAAAAGCACTTCGGAAGCTGGGGCGCTCTGGCTGCTCTGGCTGTCTTTGGAGCACATGTCTATTATAACCACTGTTTAAGTATATTTTGCTCTGACAGTGGCCGGCTGTCCAGTGTCTCTAGCGTGGTAGACAGAACATGCCTCTCCGTAGTAATATAGCATGTTGAATTGTAGCATGCGAAGTCGATTATAAAATCTAGGTGTCAGATTGCTTCTTCACAGCCGCAAGTGTATCTCTGGAAACCTGTGAACGTTAAAATTCGAAAAAACACTCACGGATTTGACAAAGGGAGGTGGCTAAGGGCAGGGTGAGAAATGAGCGGCGCGCATTTTTTCTTGTGCTTGCCCTGAGCACACAGCTTTTATGGGATACATAGAAACTTCATTTAGGAATATATATATTAGACGCACCACAGAAGGAGCAGCCAGTTATGCACAGCGGAGACTACAAGCAATACAGTGCTTTTGTTCATGATGACTTTTCTAGCGAGCTTGCTCTTGCGTATTTAGCCTGCTTCAGGAAGTTTCCTGAATAAACTTACTCCAAGTAAGTCACGCTCTGTTTAGCATCTTGCATTGCCTTAAAAAATCGGCGCAGCTAGGTGCCATCGCAATTTATTTATTGCATGCATTTCTTTCTTCAATTTGGCTGGTGGCATCGTTCAACGTCTATAAAGCATTCTCCTGACCAGAATCTGTTGTTTTTTCGTAAAAACATGACGCAACATTCATAAATCCTAGAACGAACCCAAACTCGCAAACTTTAAGACAAATTCGCGAGCGTTCGCACGTTTGCAAGTGCCACATATAGGGGTGTCGGCCCATCCCAGAATGAACGAATACGACCATGCATGGATAAACTTCACACCAAGCCACAGAAAAAAAAAAGTACATAGAAAAAGGACCGTGAGTGAAAATAGCGGAGACAGACTAACAGGGAAGGGCATAGTGAGTGAAAAATAAGCAGAGAGGATTAAAAAAGAAGGGTAGAGAACAACACAAGAATAAAACACGCATGTATGTTACGCACTCATCGAGCTTCCCTTAACGTCCAGAAATGGTCCGCAATGTAGCACAAAAATGAGTGCGAAATGCTAGGCTACAATCGGGAGTCTAAATGTGTCGCTTCAAAAATCACATTTGGACGCACAGCCAGTGGGAAATATAATGTCGTCCATTGTAGCGCAGGGTAAGGCGAGTGAATGGTAGTCTTTGTTAAGTTCGGTTCGCTGCGTACCGTATACAGGGGCATGTTTAAGAATAAATGAATATAGATCTATTTCGGTTGCGCCACAGAAAGCACAGGACACAATGAGTCCCCACCCTTGGTGGCGCAACCGTGTAGTCACCGTGACACACCGTACACAAAGCATCAATAACACGGCTCTAAAGCATGCAGCGAAGTAAACCACGCGCACGAATGCACGGAGAATCAAATTATAGTTCAAACTCGCTTATCCCGGTGCGTCCCAGAAGGTCGCAGCGGACCCTCATAGGAGCGTCATCGAGTTGACAGGATACTTCTGGACGAATGTCGCACTCGCTCGTCCGAAATTCCAGTCGGTCCGCCTTTTCATTGCCGGGAACGTCCACATGCGACTTTATACACTGTCGTAATAATGATACATCGCGATATACAATTGTGCAGACAGAGTTGGTAATGCGAAGCGCAATAGGACGCGGTATGCTTAAACGCGTTCTGAATATAATGTGGCGATGCTTTTTAGGGAGAGTGAAAGTTATGTGTGTCTTTGAACGTACATGTATGTGTACGCGCTTCCATGTGTGAGCGACAGAGGTGGCGCAGCCCTTCAAAGCTTCAAGTTACATGTTTCTCCCAGGGTTTCCAACATGACGCATGGAAAAAAAAGCCGATTTCATTGTTCCATCGTTTTATTGATTGATTTACCTAATGGAAGTGCCATTAAAACTTCAGTGACATGCTTTTTTTTTCTTGCATATCGAGGAGTGATGAAACAAATACCCGAACGCTTATATTTTATCCAATTCAATTGGGCGCAGGTGTCTCCTTTCGGCTGTATTTGCAGCAACAGGCCCAAAAATACATTGAAGAAGTGAATGTCACACTCGGAGGTCATGTTTCCACCTGGGGCCTCACTGGTGATTACGCCTACTGGCACAAACAGCCTCGTCCGAAAGAGTAAGCTAGTCTGATGTTTTTCCTTGCTTGAATGAAGTGTCAGATGGGTTTCGCGCGTTTTAGAATTTAATTATCATTTACAGAACGCTCTTCTGAACGGCCAGCTAGGTTAAGAGGTGGTAACGGAAGCTGATATGGCAACAGAAAGTGTACAGATACGTCATAGAACTAACAAATTTAGATTTTGCATGAATGTAACGATAGCGATAATCTGCTATTAACTTCGGTACTGTATCTGTTCCGTGCTCCTTCCGATAAAATTAATCGTATATTGTATTCCCTAGGAATACAGACAAACAAACAAGCAAGCAAACAGACAAACAAACAAACGAACGAGCAGACAAACAATCAAACAAGCGAGCAAACAAACTAACGAGCAAACCAACAGACAAACAGACAAACAAACAAACCAGCAAACAAACAAACAAACAAACAAACAACAAACAAACAAACGAGCAAGCAGACAAACAAACAAACAAACAAACAAACAAACAACAAACAAACAACAAAACAAACAAACGAGCAAGCAGACAAACAAACGAGCAAGCAGACAAACGAACGAACGAACGAACGAACGAACGAACGAACGAACGAAGAACGAACGAACGAACGAACGAACGAACGAACGAACGAACGAACGAACGAACGAACGAACGTAACGAACGAACGAACGAACGAACGAACGAACGAACGAACGAACGAACGAACGAACGAACGAACGAACGAACGAACGAACGAACGAACGAACGAACGAACGAACGAACGAACGAACGAACGAACGAACGAACGAACGAACGAACGAACGAACGAACGAACGAACGAACGACGAAACGAACGAACGAACGACGAACGAACGAACGAACGAACGAACGAACGAACGAACGAACGAACGATACGAACGAACGAACGAACGAACGAACGAACGAACGAACGAACGAACGAACGAACGAACGAACGAACGAACGAACGAACGAGCGAGCGAGCGAGCGAGCAAACAAGCAAGCAAGCAAGCAGACAAGCAAGCAAACGCAACGCAACGAAACTAGCAACGCAACGAAACGAGCAACGCAACAAAACGAGCAACGAAACGAAACGAAACGGAGCGAGCAACGAAACGAAACAAAACGGACCGAGCAAGCAAAGCAAAGCAAAGCAATGCAAGGCAAGGAAAGGCAAGGAACCTACGTTCGTGCGTAGGTCAGTCAGTGGGTGTAGAAGCTCAGCGCAGTGCGGAATAAAACGTCGGGAGAAATTCACTAGGCCCAGCAACTCACGCAGCCGGCGTAGGGTAGTGGGTGCTGGGAAGTCTTTCGCGGCCTGGACACCCGAGGGCAACGGACGAATTCCCAGCGCCGAGATGTGGTGTCCCAGGAACTCGAGCTCAGAAGACCCAAATACGCGTTTCTGGGGGTTGACAACCAGGCCAAATTGTTGAAGGCGTTGAAAGAGTTCCCGGAGGTGACGCTCGTGATCTTGTGGATTGGGACTCGCGACGAGGATGTCGTCGATGTAGGCGAATACAGCCGGGAGGCCGCGCGTTACCTCGGCGATGAATCGCTGGAACGTTTGAGCTGCCAAAGGGCATGCGCACATACTCAAACAGGCCGAAGGGTGTAGTAATGGCTGTCTTCGGGATATCGGCAGGCTCAACGGGGATTTGGTGATAGGCCTTGACAAGGTCCACTTTACTAAAGATTTTGCATCCTTCCAAATGGCCTGTGAAATCTTGGATGTGTGGAACTGGATAGCTATCGTGGACCGTGTGAGCGTTGAGCGCCCGGTAGTCACCGCATGGACGCCAGTCACCCGGTTCTTTCTTGGGCGCCAGATGGAGTGGGGAGGCCCAACTGCTGGAGGAAGGGCGAATAATACCTAGCTGGAGCATTTGCTCGAATTCCCGTTTAGCAATGGCCAGACGCTCACCGAAGAGGCGGCGCGAACGAGCTGCGACGGGTGGACCACGCGTGACAATGTGGTGGGTGACGCTGTGCTTGGGTGGCTGATTTAAATTGCAGGGCCTCGTCACTTCAGGGAAATCTTCGAGGATTCGAGCGTAGGGGCATGATGAGATCAGTGTGCGGATGCCAGTGGGAGCGACAGCTGACAGAACGCCAGGGATGGAGAGGCGCGTCTTGCTGTCAATCAGGTGATGGCGGCGCATGCTGACGTCGAGGTCGAAATGGGTCAGGAAGTCGGAGCCGAGGATAGGCTGATGGACGTCGGCCACGACGAAGACCCACCGCAACGTGCGCCGCAGGCCAAGGTCGAGAGTGAGGGACCGCAGACCATACGTGGCGATGGAGGTAGAGTTCGCCGCGCGGAGCGTAGGTCCAGGTGACTTAGAAACGCGGCCACGCTTGGAGGACGGCAGTACACTAACCTCGGCACTCGTGTCTACAAGGAACCGCAGGCCGGAAATGCGATCCATGACAATGAAAAGGCGGCCGGGTTGTAAGGCGAGGTCACATGCCGCCGTCAGTGATCTCGCGGTGCGTTTCCCGACCATTCGCATGGGGACTTGCACCGACGGGTGCGGTGCTGGAAAGTGCGATGGTACCAGCAGATAGGCGAGTGTCGAGGACTGCGCGAGCGGCGTCTGGTCGGGGCAGAGGGACGGCGGCTGGGACATGAGGTGGAGCCGTGCTGGTCATGGGAGGACGTCCGAAGAGCGTCGATGGAAACGGCGAGCTGGTCGATCCGGGACTCTAAGCGGGCCATGATTGAGGACTGTGACATTGAATAGAGGGCGGCGTTCTCCAAGGTCCTCGGAGGTGAGAAGGTGCTAGAGGCGCGTGCTCTCAGACGTCGTGGTGCGTTCTAAAATACTCTGCTTCAGTTGCTGGTATGGTGCATCAGTCAAAACTGCAGTGATAACGTCCGTCACTTCTTGAGCCACCTCAGAAGACAGGTTGCAAAGTAAGTGGCAAAACCGCGAAGTCTCCGAGGTGATGTGGTGCAGATTGAAGATGGCTTCGACCTGGGCGAACCAAACCTGCGGGTTCTTGCGCCAGAACGTGGGCAGGTGGAGCTGTATAGCTGCGACGTCCCGTGGGCGCGAGGTAGCGTCAGGCGAAAGGTTACCTGAGAGCGGAACGTTGCTGGAGTCGGTCATCTCGTAGGCAGGAGTCACCACTGTCGGGAACCGAGGGGTCGCAGCGGAGCGCCAGAGCAAAAGCAGCAGCTCAGCAGGTTTTCAGAACGGACTAGCGCGTGCCGTGCTTGCGCCGTTAGCACGCGCCGCCCAACTTTATTGTCGTCGTCATTCGCAGCCAGCCCCAAAGCGCCGGCCAAGAGCGCCGACCTAAGCGTCCCCGCTTAGCAGCGTCGGTGGGCGCTACAATGGCACATGGCGTTTCTGAGTAGAATATCGTCATCTAAACCGAATTACCAAAAAGACGTCTACCCCATGCCTCGCATTGACGGTGCCATTGATTGTCTCCACGGTGCCAACTACATTTCATCAATAGACCTTCGGTCTGGTTATTGGCAAATTTCTGTGGACAAGAAGGACCAAGGGAAGACCGCGTTCGTCACCCCTGATGGTCTATATCAATTCAAAGTTATGCCATTAGGTCTATGCAACGCCCCAGCCACATTCGAGCGTATGATGGACTCTTTGCTTCAAGGGTTCAAATGGTCGCATGACTTTGCTACCTAGACGACGTTCTCGTATTTTCGCCTAAATTTGAGACACACCTTGAGCGCTTATCAGCTGTTGTTCAAGTCTTCCGCGAGGCTTGGCTCCAACTAAATTCATCGAAGTGTCACTGTGGTCTTCGGCATATTACAGTGCTGGGACACCTCGTCGACGCTTCCCGTATTCAACCAGACCCGGAGAAAATTCGTGCTGTCACGTCTTTTCCTGTACCTCAGTCTGTCAAAGAGGTCCGAAGTTTCGTAGGACTCTGCTCCTACTTCTGACGGTTCGATAAAGACTTCGCAGCGATTGCCCGACCACATCTTCTGAAGAAGGACGTGCCGTTTACGCGGGGTCCCGTTCAAACTGCCGCGTTTGCCCACCTGACCAACATTCTCACCACTCCACCTATACTGGCCCACTTTGACCCGTCCTCCGCTACAGAGGTCCATATCGATGCCAGTGGTCACGGTATCAGAGCCATCTTAGCCCAACTCCAACAGGGTCAAGATTGTGTTATAACCTACGCTAGCCGCCTCCTCACAGCAGCGGAGCGCAACTATTCGATTACAGCTCATGAATGCCTGACTCTTCTGGGCTGTTTTCAAATGGCGCCCGTACTTGTATGGCACGCACTTCTCTGTAATCACGTACCACCATGCGCTCTGCTGGTTTTTCTCACTCAACGATCCTACTGGTCGGCTTGGTCGCTGGGCTCTGCGGCGGCAAGAATATTCCGTTGTAGTAATATACAAGTCGGGCCGCCTACATCAGGACGCAGACTGTTTGTCACGCTATCCAGTGGACGAACTACTCGCCGACCCTGACATCGATGCCGACGCTTGCGTTTTCTTCGTTTCTCCGCCGTTACACGTCGCCGACGAGCAACGCCGTGATGCCACCTTGCGCGCCATCATTGATCACTTGGAATCTTCGCCCTCTGATTCGTTCACTTGTTTGTTCTCCGGGATGGTGTGCAATACTGCCACAACGTACGCCCCGACGGTCCTGCCCTACTCCTCGTCATTCCTAAGCACCTCCGTTCAGCTATTCTCCAAGAATTTAGTGACTTACCAACGGCAGGTCACGTCGGGTCTCCCGCACCTACGATCGGATTGGCCGACGCTTCTTTTGAGCAGGCCTTGCCCGCTCCGTCCGGAAATACGTTACGGTGTGTGAGAAATGCCCGCCGAAAAAAACACCGTCGCCGCGCCCTGCCGGGTGCCTTCAACCGCTTGACATTCCTTCGGAGCCGTTCTTTCGCGTTGGCTTGGACTTACTTGGCCCTTTCCCTCTATGAAAGTCTGGCAACAAGTGGGTTGCTGTGGCAACAGATTATGCCTCGCGCTACGCCATCACCAGAACGCTTCCAACAAGCTGCGCCACAGGTGTCGCCAATTTTCCTTCACGCGACGTGATTCTGCAGCATGGTGCTCCATACCAACTGCTCATTGACCGTGTGGGATGCAGGTTCATTTGTTTAAATCGTTCTGACGGTTCTCTGAGGCGGAGCCTCCGAGAACCCACATGAGGACAAAGCCGTTTGTTGGAGAACGCACACAAACTTTTAATAAATCTAAAACGAGAAGCAATCCATAAAAACAAACACTCAAAGAAATATCACAGAAAAAACAACAAACTTTCAGAGCTAGCATGGTATCAATAGCACACAAATTTGGGCTGAGCATGTGTGTGAGGGTACGTAATAGTTCGCAGAGGATGGGAGGCGGCGAAACGACTAAAAGACGGGCTGTTCGTCTCACCACAATGTCGATGGGATCGGCGGATGAACGGGCGATCAGAGTGCAGTAGCTCCGGCTTGAAGAGAGAAGGTAGGTGGCTCGGCGGCACGGGCAGATGGCGGCGGCGCTCTGGCCAGGCACCTGGGCGTAGAACTCGTTCTGCCCACGGGCGCAGAAGCTCGCCGGCCTCGGGTATAGCAGTTCACGATCGGGTAGATTGGGGACGACCAAAAAAACGAGTTTGCAGGAGGCCCCGGTCGGGTGAAGTCCTGGTGGCTCGGGTTCGGCACCCGACGGCCCGTCTTCAACTCCCGGTCCCGTGGCCGACCTTCTCCTGGCGTCGCTTCCTGTAACTCTCCCCCTCTTCTGCCAGCGCGCCTCGCTTTTCTGCCGTTCTGGCCGATTCGTCTTTTGCTCATTGGCCGCTCGAAGGTTCGTGGTTTCTCCTGATTGGATGCCTTTTTCTTTTATTTTCCCTTCTTGAGCCGCGTGTTCAAGTGCCGGACGCTCTTCGACGTTGTCGTCTTTCATCCAGCATGGAATTCGCCTCCGCGCGCGCACTCCGTGTCGTCTGCTTCTTGTTTGTCTCCGTCCACCGCACAGTGTCGCGTAGTCCACACACCACACCGTGGTCGGACATTCCTTTCTAAAGTCATCGCCGACATCCTGCAGTCATGCTCAACCAGGCACAAGCTGACTACGTCTTACCATCCGCAGACTAATGGTCTCACGGAGCGTCTGAATCGAATCCTGACAGACATGCTTGCAATGCATCTGATTGGGACTTTTCCCTATACCCTATGTCACATTTGCATACAATTCTTCGCGTCATGACACTGCCGGTTATTTCCTGTTCTTTCTGTGGTTCGGCCGAGAATCCACATTGCCACTGGACCCGACTTGAACTACATCCCTTCCATCCGCCGTAGCAGAGACCAGCGAATATGCACTTGACGCCATCACCAGGGTAGCCCAAGCACGCGACATTGCCCGCGCTCGCCTCCTGACCTCCCAAGAGAACCAACGGCGTTTGTACGATCGAGAACACAGAGACGTCCACTTTTCGCCTAGATTTCTGGTACTACTGTGGTTCCCGACTCGTCACGTTGGCCTGTCAGAAAAACTATTGTCTCGGTACACAGGCCGATATCGAGTGATGCGTACCATGACTCCAGTAACTTACGAAATCGCCCCAGTCAGTACCAGTGCCTCATCTGCCTCGAATTTCACAGATGTTGTGCATGTGGCACGCCTCAAACCGTATTACTCTCCTATTACCTCCGACATGTTGACGCACCGGGACGGTGCTTCTGCCGCAGCGCATAATGATACATGCATATTGCGTGTTTCTTGTGGAAGATGCGCGCGGGCGCCCCGACGAAGAAGACGAACTGCTCCTTGCTCTCGAGCTGTCGGCTGAACTGGCCAGCAGTGCAGTTGTCTTTTGTGAATGTACATTGTAAATAGTGTCCAGTGCTTAATCCTTCGTTCGCGTAACAATATTCGGTAAACTGCGACTATTGAGACATATAAAGCGTACAAAACTTATGTGAAACGCACCGATATGAAATCCATAACAAATTTGTGCATATAATGTTCGCAATTGCACTCATTAACGTCTTAGCAGTCTCAGATAAGCAGCAAATTCATGCATTGAATTTGTGCGATTCAGATGCTCTAACAGATGCGGTTTGCAACAGTGCAATATATTTTTTCGGTGCGAAGTTACGACTTTGTAAACTTAGCGCTTCAATTTTTGTGAAACTTAGACATTTTTGGCAAATTTTATACGAACTTCCGGTGCTAAATAAAAATATTATTTCCGTCACATAGTAGAATTCAGCTTTCTCTCCTAAATGCAGCAAACGTAATTAAAATAGATAAAATGTATGAGATCATTTCTGCGTTTCATATGTATTTGAAAAGGGAAATCGGAGTTGGTTTCGAAGTAACTTTTCCTCTTCAATTTGACGAACAGAGGAGACGAATCAAACAGTAATTATTTATTTTATCGAAATTTTGAATTATGCCAAACTGAATTAGTCATGAGCCTTCTGCACTTGATGTTGGCTGTGGCTTTGGTTAGGAAGGTAATTGGCTTAGAACTCAGAATATAAAACGCTGTCATATTTTCTTGTTTCTTTACAGACACCCGGTGAGAGCTGAGGTTGACTGGATCGAATATTCTAGGTGCTATCCTCCCAGACATTCGGAATTGCCGGGAACCGATTGTACTGGCGTTTTTTATTGGTTCGCCACTGCAGGCATAACTTGTCCTTTCAGTCTTAAGCAGTACGTTACGGTTCCGGTCTGGTACAAAGGGCTAGTTCCGAAGATGTTCGAGCTCGAGCTAAATGGCCTCGCGGCAACGGCTAAAACACTGAAGTGGGGTCACCCATCTGTCAGTAACGAAACCAAGATAGTCACCGCGGTGAGTAACAGTTCTGCATATTTAGGTTATTTTTCTGGTGAAGTACGCTTAGCAGGCATGAATTCACTTGCCGCAGAATGTCTGCTCGCGAAACTCGTATAGCACGATTATATATCGTAATTTCCTTGAGCTTAAACTTCAGAAGCATCACCAGTGGCTAACTAAGGCTATTACGAACACAGCGATGACGCAAGTGTACAGTTCAATCGCTGTGGCAAAGATGACGATGTCCAATAATATCACTCACTGCACCACTGTTTTTTGTCCAACACATGGCACTAAATTCACCTTGGGGAAAAGAGAAGCTGTTTGGAAAATTAAGACGAATTAGCGAAAAATGAGCGAAAACTTGAGACAACCTCTTCCAACTTGTTGTCCTGTAGTTACGCGGTAGCACTCTTTCATCTCCCCATTTTCCTTCTCCCAGAATGAACATCGCGTCTATCGCCTACTGCGTCATATGTAGTTTCCACGATGCCCTGATAACATTCGTATATGCTTTCCTTGACGGTTCGAGTTTTCCTACGAAGTTTGCACACTGATCGGATACTGTCTTAGCACTGAACTATAGAACAACCACATTTTTTTTATTTGTCACATCGGTTTCCGATTATTATTACCTGTTATGATTTACTGCTTTGTCGGTGCTATAGTCGAGAATGTCGCATGAACTGGCAAGAGCGTCGGACTACAACGCTGATGTACCCAGATTAGAATCCGACCTGCGGACGCGCTTTTGTTTAATTTTGAGGACGCATTGTTGAGACTCGGGTAGCGTTTAGGCCGGTGATACTTCAGCCAGAGGGATGAGTACGTCCGGGAGTAAAGCGAGAGAAAAAAAGGTTTATTTTACATATTTACAGTGGCTCCAAATATGGAAGCCCACTCCATGGGAGAGCACTTTCAAAGTCTCAGCTCACTGCATGTCTGAGCACATTTCAGAGCACGTCAGGACACACAACTGCAATCAAGGTGTCTCCTTATAAACATCGGTCTTCCCTAGTTGACCCGACTAGGGAATCAGATGACCTTGATGCGACCAATGAGAGGGGTCGTATTGTTCACTGAACTCCGCCTCTAATGTTTCACCTTCGAAGCAAGGATGAGGCAATCCGGAAACAGGGGGTTCACACTCCTTCCACGAAAGTCGGTGACTTGGTCTCTTGCCCTCCAACGGTCATAGGGTCGGGAGAATGGCCTTCACGCTAATCCCCGCTTCTAACGAAGGGTGGCGGTTGTGGTCGGTCGCTTCTAAGTGAGCTTCTTTGTCCGAACGTCACCGCCGCTGTCGGGCCGCGTCGCCAGGCATAGGCGGCCGCTGATGAAGGAGATGGAATCGGGGGAAGCACCCAAAGAATGCGCACTGCCGAGTTGGGGCGCTTGTTTGCCCGTCTCGTCGGTGTCGAGGACTGTCGCCGTCTGGGCGACGCCGATGAAAGGGCCTGCCTCGATGGGAAATAATCAAAGAATGCGCCCGGCCGATTCGGGACGCAACAGCATCTACTCGGAGAGAACCCGACCAGTGATTGACCTACGGCAAACCACAGAGTGGCAGGCAATGAAATCTTTCTTTTGAAAGTTTCTCGCCCTTCGCTTTGTTCAGCACGCGGCTGGATCAGTAATCCCTGGCTACAGCAGCCATGATATGACGGTGCCGTTGGTTTTAATTTACTGGAAAACTTGAACGTCGACTTACGAGAAAACCGGAAACTCGCTGGTTACCGACATTCATGGAAGACATCTTCAGCATGCGTGTCGTCAGCTGTAACCCTAGCCAGTAACCATTAGGCGTTCTCTACAAGGACAATATGAAAATTTGAAACGTTGAAAATTTCTCGTTACGTTTCGTACTTTATGACGCATGCGCCCCTTCTCACCACTGTGGTAAGTCAACAACACCGGCAAGAACAGAATCGAGAAGATGCGAGGCACGTGTACATTCAGTACGTCGCCTCCAGTTCCGAAACGACGCTCATACAGCCATGTGAAATGGTGCTAATTATACTCGCGTCAGTGACTACGAACACTGCGTGACAGGACAAATTTGTGTCATGACCCACGGGAGTAGTGGTAGTGATGTTGAGTGCCCAATATCAGCAGGCACGTGTATTGTACCTAACAACTGTTACGTGCACTTCTGCAGCACTAAAATGGATAACACGCATATACATCAATATATTTGTGTCATTGCGTTGCATTTTAGGGAACAACGCATTTACATAAACGTGTTTTACGCCAACGTTTTCCGCTACAAGAGCCTCCTGACGAAGACAAGTGTCGTTGTCGAAACTTGGCTTCAGCGACATTCCTTGTTCGACCAATGTCCATCACTGCGTCTGATTGTGCATTACGTCATAAATGTATTATTCTTTCGCTAGCGACATAAATGCTGCTGCCGTGTCCAATAGACATTTCGTGTCAGCTGAAAATACAACTCTTTGTGGGGGATCTAGAGCTCCGTCATGACTTATTTTTTATTTTTTGCTAGCGAAACGAACACGTTTTCAACCAGGAAGTGTTATAGGCATTATTATAGGCACTATGTCGGCTCTTTGGAGCTTTTTAGCGCAAACTAGGTAGCTGTTGAGCTGAAAGGAATTTACAACTCCTCCCTGAACCAGAAAACATCAGTCTGTGGATGATACTCAGTTTGCGATTAGGGAGAACAGATGGAGGTGAGCATTTCGCGTATTCTGTATTATAGATGACCGGTTTTTGATCTGAGGTAACTGAGTGGGGGCCAAGAGATGATAAACGTAATCGAAGGCGGCACGAAATTACATGGATTCCTGATTTATTCAGATGCATAAGTCGAGAAAATCAATGGACTTTTAATTCACAAGATTCACTCACAAAATATATATTTTCCTTAAGACTCATTCAACTCATCGAAGTTATACTCATTCGGGCTTACCTGATTGAGTCTCAGCCTGAGTAAGTCGACGATTGAAGTAAGTTGTACAAAATTACGTCACACCTTAAGTAGCGAGTAGAGCTTCGTAAAGCGAGAGTAGGAGGGGTGGAGACCGCATCTCAAGCTAGCTGACCCAGGCGAGAATTCAGCACTTACGCACGACCGCCTCTGCAAAGGACAATGAAGCCGGAAAGCAGAGGCGAACGTGCCTCGGGTTGCGGTATCATCGCTTTGAGCAAAACGGCGAATGCTAACATAGAAACTAGAAGGATGGAGGGCAAGTGTCATCATCATCATGGAGCTGCACCACTGATGAAGGGTGTACGTCTATACGCAGTACGCGCAGACAGCAGAAACATGACAAAAAGAGGACAATTTGATTTCTAAACCAAAGTATGTTACCGGAGAGGACGCGGCCGCGAAGGGTCATAGGAACCGCGAAACTAGCAACAAATACCTTAGCAAATATACAACATTAAAATTTGTATTACTACATGGTCGCTGATCTGCATAGCTTGAGCCGCCAGCCCTGTTCCAGCATTTCTTGCTCGTTTGGAAGGTCCTACTGAATTGCGAGCCAAAGGCCTTACTGACCCACTCTAGCTCACTCAGACTTACATTTACTTGTGGATCTGGGTCATTCGACTGATGAGTGAGTTATGTTCAAGCATGATCTCGTGTAAGTCGATTTTGGGCATGGGTAAACAGAGACATCTGGGAGAAACTTTTTTTTTTGCTGGAGTGTCCGTAATTGGTCGGAAAGGTGGTGACGAAATTTTATTGAACACCTGTCTCTGTTCCTTCAGAGGAGGCTTACGAAAGCGTTTATGGAGACATGTCTTTAACCATTTGTAATCAACTGAGCATTTGTGAACTCGATTACGAAAACCTAATGCTGCTTGTTCTATTGCAGACTTGTGATTTCAGTGCGAAGATTGACTTCGACGGCCACTTTGCGTACACTGTCTCAAACCCTCACGAAGGCAGCTTCAAATGGGTTGCTGTCAACATTACTGTGCTGGCAAACAAGACCCAAGGGCTTGAAGTAAAACGTGGCAAGTTGGCGTACATGTTGATGGGATCGTACAAGGAGGAAATATGGTGCAATAAAGCAGAAAATAAAATCATTTAAACTAAACAAGGACTTTTAGGTAGTCTGTTCGCGGCCTTCTAAAAAAATACGATGATGCCGTGACTAACGCCCTCAATGCTATAGATGACAATGCACGGTTGAATATTCTAAATGTAAACATATAAATTATGAAGACGTTTACGAGGCGTTAAGGCTTATGCCAGTGTCGCTCTCTCTTCCGTCTCGATTTGCATTCAACTTTTTAGGACAGATAGCAATTATCACACGATTATCTTGATTTGTAGTGAACTTTGAGGACAGATTGTAATTATCACACCAAAGGAGCAGATGGCGCATATACAAATGCGAATATCAAGTTGCCCGTTTGCGTTATATGTTAGGAGAAATACAAGACGCATATTGAATGCCGCGCATACTCGGTGCAACGCATTTATTGCATCCGCTTGATTTTCACGCACGCACGCACGCACGCACGCACGCACGCACGCACGCATGCACGCACGCACGCACGCACGCACGCACGCACGCACGCACGCACGCACGCACGCACGCACGCACGCACGCACGCACGCACGCACGCACGCACGCACGCACGCACGCACGCACGCACGCACGCACACACACACACACACACACACACACACCACACACACACACACACACACAAAAGGCAACAACAAATGGATTTGGTACATTGCGGGTTCTGGGGGCATGTCGATAACGCAGTCTAGATATTCAGAGACTGTGTAGCCCCAGCAGAATGAACTTGTCATATGGGGTATCGCTTGTATTTTCAAACGGCAGAAACCTCATTGTGTATGGCGTGATGTCTGTGTGCTTTTAAACATTGGTTGTAGAATGTCTAAAATTATCGCATCGGCGCATTCTGTAAAACAGCAATATATTGTCTCCGCACGTGGCCAGAGACGGTAGTTTCTTGACCATGGCACAAAGCATCCCCTTGAATTTAACAACGTTTTAACAGGTAGTGATAAAAAAAAAGTTTTTACTCCAGGAGGTAGACGCATTCTACGGACCAGCCTAAGCAGATTTTGAGGTGCATGATACTAGACATGTGGGAAACGTGCGTCCACTAGTGTTGCAAAAATCGCTTTGTGATTGTCAGTGAATATCTATTCCAGGCCGAATCTTGCCTTCAAGAAATTAACCAATTCAACGACGTCATTGAGAAAACCACCAAATGCTTATCGAACACTGACGCTAGTATCGTACATTAGGAAGGTAATCAACTAATCTGCGCTGGAACATTGCACGCAAGAGCGGATGGTCATTTGTCTGGAAAGTAAAGCACGGGAGAAGTAGTTTGCTTCACAAAGAGATATATTAATCCTGAACCGCAGCGTTGAAGACGATAAAGAGATTATTGCGCCGCATCGATTTACAACGCTACCTCCAAATAACTGCTGCAAATACGCTATGTGGCGCTTAGTAGTGTGGCCGGCGTGGTTGGGAATCTAACCCGGGATATCGTGCTTAGCAGCAAAATGCCATAGCCATTCTCCCACCACGGCGTGTTTGGTCCCAAAGAAAACTGTGGGCTATCAGCCTTGCTGAACAATTGGCATACCATATTCTGAGACCGCTAAGAAGCCGCGATCCCGAATTTATAAGTTTTAGTACACTAGAGCGAGTGATTCACCTTGTCAAACACCTAAGCCGAATCAAGTTGTATCATTGCAACCTACCAAGTCCCCTCAGCCACACACTTGGGAACAATCTCGCGACATGAATGTTGGTCTGAATGACCGGCCTCTAAAACACATACTTGGTTATCACCTACCACAGATCGTATCACGACAGGTAGATGGTCAACTAGCATTTTGGCTGAAAGTTTCAAATCCTTTTTGCACAAAAAAGGTGAAAGCTTGCACTTGGCTGCGCAAAGCTGAAGACACAGCGAAGCTGGCCGAAATGCCGACACCGCGTTCCACCGCGTTGCAATGTCGACAACGCGTTCCAGCAGACCCGCTCCGTGAAAGCGTGTCTGTCTCTCTCTCGGACCTACGGCCGTCACTGCGCGTTGCATAGTGCAGCTTGCAACACCGACACTGCGTTCCACCCCGTTGCAATGCCGACAACGCGTTCCAGCAGACCCGCTCCGTGAATCCGTCTCTCTCTCGCGAACGCGCCAGCTGTGGATGAAGACGACGACGCTCGAACACAATCATATATGGTTCGCACAAATGCATGTTCCGTAAGCGTGGCTGTATAGCCTAGTGGTTAGACCCTCGCCTTGGGACCGTGGGAACGCGGGCTCGAATCCCGCCTCTGCAAGAAAGTTAATTTGTTTCTTTCTTTCTTCATTACTGATGATGATAGTTTCTTGATACGAACCACAAATTACGGCTGGCTTTAAACAGCTTCGCTGTGAAAAGTCTCAGACAGACAGACAATGAACTTTTATTGAGGTCCTGAGGGACTAGCCGGCGGAGACCCGTTGGGGCTCCCGGCTCGCCGCTGGCTGCTCCCATGTCGGAATCGGGAGGCCAAGCCTCTCCGCTCATTCACGGGCCCCCTGGACGGCCATGGACTGGAGCTTGAGTTCCGTACTATGGATTCACTCGTTGCAGTCCTGTTCGCTGGTCAGTGACGTATCCCGTAACGCAGGACACTGCCAGAGCATATGAGCTAGAGAGCTAAACTCCTCCCCACAATCCGGGCACTGTGGGTAAATTTCTGTGTTAATCCTGCTCAGGAAACCTCGCGAGGGATATGGCCTCGTCTGAAGCATCCTAAGCGTGATCGATTGAGACCTACATAGATTTGGGTGTGGAGGCGGGATGCGCCTGCGTTCCTCTTTATAGTGGGAGACGATCTCATGGAATGTTAATAAGGGGTCGCTGTGGCCGAGCTCCTCCGGATCCAATGAAGCCCCACCGCCGTCGCGGCGCGTGAATTCTCGCGCACGGCGGTGAGCAATCTCATTGGGGTTCGGGCGGCCCGGCAGCGCATTGTCGCCCATGGGAGCGGGGAACCACGTAATGTAATGCACGGGGTCAAAATTAGTTCTGGACTTGCTCTTCAGAAGCGCCCCCGCCTGTCTCGCAACCATTCCCGAAGCGAAAGCCCTGACGGCCACGCGTGAGTCAGTGTAGATATATACGGCCTTTTAGAATGCTGCATGAGACTCACGAAACACTACGCTGTGCCAAGATTGTTAGTCAAATAAGGGTGGTGACCGTCATGTGCCGTGTCTCGGGGGCTTCTAAAAAGTCTAATGTCTGCGTATTTTCTGCAATTTCGCCTCATCATTGCTTTGGCTATAACGACAGTGTGCCCTTTATACATTGTGGCAAGTGCGTACCCAGTGCTTAAAGTCAGGGATGGCCGGACCTTACCGCTGCAGGCCAACTCTAGCACTGCGGCACCCATTCGACAAGCGCTGGAGGGAATTTACCAGGAGTGCCTTCCGCGGGGAAATTATAACTCTCCAATTTTTCGATTACTGATTTAATTGCCATTAGTCGTTTAATCTGGAATGAGCAAAAACGGGACAGCAAGTATTGTCGTACTGCTGCATGCATTTCTCCGAGACACTGCACATGATGGTCACCACCCTTATTTGACTAAGATTCTTGGCACAGCATACTGTTTCGTGAACCATTTGAGCGTGAAGATACCTGCTCATGAATTAGTTAAGGTTCACCTTGGTTTCTTCAGGTTACCAGTTAATTTTCATTCGTTTAGTTGTGCATTATCAGGGCTTCGGTATCTACCGAGTGGCACCTACCCAGTCCTCCATCTACATGTTTGGAAAGCTGCTAATCTGTTACTGAGAGCAGCTATAATTCGCGCTTTCCGTGTTGGCGTTAAATACTGTAGCTTGAATCTGTCGGCGTGAAAAAGGTTCGTTGAAGAGCCTCAGGTATGTACATGTTGCCATATGCTCAGTGACCCAGATGGGTTCTCTGGTTGGCTTTGAACACTGTCACCTCAGCACAGCATCCCGGATGCGCGACGCATTCAGTCATGGACTTCCCTGTGACCCAGGTAGGCGGGAAAACGATTATATAGAAACATACACAGATACATAGACAGGTACATAGCCCCCGGAAAGTCATAGCCCCATTAAGAATGGTAACGCAATAAAATTCAACCATTTCGTCTCCAGTGTGAAGTCCAGACAGCAACTGCAAACGTACTACAGTGCATATAAGGAATGCCAGCGGGGCTTACGCCGCAAAAAGCAACCGATCCGGTGTCCGGGCCATCTGCTTGGTGTGACTGTCCTACCTTCTGTCGCCTTCTTTCCCGTGCATGACTTCATATTACGGGCTTATACGTTTTTCTTGCACACATGTGACTGTTGTGGCATACAAGAACACGGCACTGCATGGTGAACCATCCTAGCTTTAGTCTGAGGTCGCGATCTGTTCATGGCATGGCGGCGCAGATACAGGGTCGATCTTGGGAGAAGTCGTACTATTAAAAAAATCATGAAAACAAAAACCTGAATGGTAGTGTATCATGTTGGCCCCTCACCTACCCGAGATCCGCTAATCACGAAAGCGCATACGACTCGGAGCCAGCCGTGGCCGGCCTCTCTTTCGAGAGACTCGACCATCTTACAATTAAGCCCACAACCGCACCGGCAGTGTACTCCCTCTCGACACGAAAGTGCACGTGACCCCGTCCAACAGGGGCCACACTTTGACCTGCCCAGAGTGAGTGCCACCACCTCCCAGAAGCCAGGGCGCGAGCATTCGCCACACGACCAGTCTTGCGGTGATTGCAAGAGGTGTGATGAGAGGCTAAGTATGTGCAGGTACTCTGAGGCAAAGAAAAAACTGCGACAGAACCCCGTCTCCGATGACTATGGACGGTAATGCGTTTAGCATTGAATCAATCAATATACCGGCACAACGTATTGCCACTGTCGAAACGAGCTACTGATGCTTTTGGAACGAATTATGACGATGAGACTAGTTTCGAGATATTAATTCCCGAACTTTGCAGAGAAATGCATTGGCGCTAAAGTTACTCTTGTGCGTCAATGCGCAAAATTATGTCTTTGAAAGATAGTAAGTGGAACGACAGTTCATTTTAACGGAATTTTCGACGGCGCATATCTCGTAAATGGTGCCTGTCATCCACAAAGTTCTTTTCAAGTGGATGTACCTTGCAGTCTCACCCGCTAGAATTTATAAATTGCAATATGTGCCATAAGCTAATTTGTTAAATCATAATTAGTGAATTTTGATTAATTAGGCGATTATGCATTTCAATTTTTTGTGCAAGTAATGTCCGCCTCTTCGAGTAGACCAGCTTATGGACTAGAATTGTGCTAGCTGCCACAGGACATTTTTTAAAAATTTGAGAGTGTCTGCTGCAACACCCTGTATACATACATTCTGTGCACTTGTGACACTGTTATAACTTTAGAAAAAAATATAGCGTATTATATATGCATTAGAAAAGATGCACAACAGAACCTTCACGTCTTTGTGCTCATTGTTGTTCACTAATGAAAGGGTTTGGCGTCATAAAGCTGTTGAACGCTATTTTGGGGCTGAGGGTCGTCTTTTCAAATAACTCACAGCTGATATAATGCTCAAACTTCACCAGAAAGACACTCATTGTTTCTAAATTTCAGGCTGGTGCTGGTAGTAAAATTCAGGCTGGGAGCTCGAAAACAAATATGCAGCTTTGGAACAGGAAGCGGAAGATCACATAGAGGCCCGCTAATAACTGAAACCGTAACTAGGCTGATTTCAGAAGCAGCAATTGAAGGGGAGGTGAAGTGGAGGAAATAAAAAAAGCGACGAACCATGAAAGTGTCTAACTCAAGAGATCAGATAGAATTCGCTGAACTGTCAAAGCCGATAAAGAACAACAAAGTGAGCGATATTCGAAATTATAACGTGGGAAAGATTGAGGAAGCAGTGAAAAATGGCCACAGCATTAAATCACGTTTCCCCGACGCCACGGCGGCTCCACGGATCTGGCTGACTAAAGGTTTGCCTAGTGCGTCCGCCATTGCACACGTCACGTCGCAGCTATCTGGCTGACCAAAGGTGTGGCTTAGTTACACCAAAGGGACTACAATGCTTTGGAATTCGCACACGCAAACAGTCTTAAGTGTCTCTGCCGAATTTTCTGCAATAGGTAACGTCCATGTCGCCAATCAGATAATTGAGAAATCTGAGGAGTATGCTAAACCTTTCTATATGGCTTTCACAGATTACCAAAATGCATTTAATTCAATAGAGATACCAGCAGTCATGGATGCATTCTGTAATCAAGGAGTACAGGAGGCGTACGGGAATATCTTGGGAAACATCTACAAAGATTCCACAGCTACATTGGTTCTT